>NC_133324.1:650430017-650730017 GCF_042186555.1 Aquarana catesbeiana
TTTTTTTAGGGATTGCCCAAATATTGTGAACATGCTGGGGGGTGGATCAAGCCTGCCCTTTGCTACACAAAACTATAGGGTTTCATTATACAACATTACAACCTTGAGCACCATGCAGGCCAGCCACAAGCGTCCTAAGGACTGATGACGTCAGATCACGCTTGCACAGTATCCTGTTTGCCCTTCCCATGCCCCTCTCCTTATCACTGTAGTCATGTTAGCTGAGTGAGGTTCCATTCACAGTAGTGCAATTTCAGATGCGACTGAGTTGTACGGAATCACACAACAATGGAAATCACTTTTTTTTTTTTTTTTTCACATAAATGTGACTTGGCATAGAGCATTTTTAGAAAAGGTTACTGTACTACTTTGGTGTGATTCCAGCATGATTTTTGACCCCCTAGAGCAGTGATGGCAAACCTTGGCACCCCAGATGTTTTGGAACTACATTTCCCATGATGCTCATGCACTCTGAAGTGTAGTTGAGCATCATGGGAAATGTAGTTCCAAAACATCTGGGGTGCCAAGGTTCGCCATCACTCACCCAGAATATGCAAACCACATCCAAGTTGTATCACATAATTGCACTGAAAATTGTTTTGCAGCAGTGTGACCCTAGCCTAAAGGAGAGAAATTGAAGGAGTTGAAACTGCTAGTTCGTACCAGTGTGCAAAAGTGTATTTGCTTTGTAAGAATAAATTGCCTCTAATGTTGTATGTCCTACGTGTGTGGTTGTTGCAGCATTGTGTAAAATTATTAGTTTCGTTTTTTACATTTTAGAATAGGGTGCAGAATTTTAAAGAGTTTCTGAACTGAAATAAGGTTGAGAAACACTACCCTATGGTTCTGTAGAACAGTGTTTCTCAACTCCAGTCCTCAAGGTGCCCTAACAAGTCATGTTTGCAGGCTTTCCATAATTTTGCAAAGGTGATTTGATCAGTTTCACTGCCTTAGTAATTACCACAGCTCTTTCAGCTGAGGGAAATCCTGAAAACATGACCTGTTGGGGTTCCTTGAGGACTGGAGTTGAAAAACACTACTATAGAACCATGATTGAAAGATGTTGCTTTAAATACTTGTTTTTTTGTTTTTTTTTAGACGCCTTTTTTTTTTCCCAAACTTAGTTGCATAGCCTTTTACTATTAGGAAAACTATTAGAAAAAATGCATAGGTTTAGTACAGAGACGTAAATGTCATGTTTTTAGCTTGAAAAGTGCACAATGATTTATTTTACAGAACTATCTAAACTAAAGCCCTTTTCAACCAAAAAGCAAAAATATAAGACATTGTAGCTTACAAGTCCTTGGATGTGGTGGCTGCATCGTTTTCACTTTTCAGGCGAAGAACGTTGAGCCTGTAAGCTGAAAAAACAGCACCTTATCTTTTTTTTTTTTTTATTGTAAACTACGAATCGCATCAATCTATGATGTAATGGAGACAAATCGTAAGACACGTTGGAACTCCAGCCTGTGTGACAATAATAGATTCTTCTATAGATACAGTAGCGAAGCAACTATTATCCACACTGGGATAGGAGGTGTTATTTGCAGGTGTGTTCAGGATTTCCAGGTAAAAAGATTAGGTTAGAAAATGATATGCAGCCCTTGGGCTCCATTCACACCTGAGCATACTGTAATCGCTGCAAAAACATGGGACGCATTTGCAATGGCATTATTTCTTAATCGCACCTTTTTTTTTTTTTTTTTTTTTTTTTTTTTTTTTTTTTTTTTGGGGGGCCACAAATCACGTTAAAATTATAGCAAAAATTGCAACCCCAAACGCGTCTGGCTCTGTGCCAGAATTTTGGTACATGATCTTTGGAGCGGAGGGAGGCCCATTCAAATGAATGGTGGTGCTTCAAAAACGCGCCACAAAAACGCACACAGCTCAAACATGGTGCAGCAGGTGTCGCTGCAGCACGCTAAGGGGACGTTGTTTAACCTCTCCTGAACGATTTAAATTGATGCCTAGAATCTGACGTTTAAAAACGTCCGTTTAGCCATGTTTAAATGCCGCGTTTATTTGCGTTTTGCTGCGTTTGTGTTTTTTAGGAGTGTTTAAAACATTTTTTTTTTTTTTTGCAAAAATGAAATGCTGCTAAACGCAAGTTACAGCATTTACAAGCTGTTACAGGCATTTGGCGTTTCAAATGCCTCTGAACATCGGTCCTGAACGCTTTTTTTTTTTTTTTTTTTTTTTTTTTTTTTTTTTTGCATTCCAAACTCAACTGCCTAGAAATGACTATAAATGACTCTGTGTACATGTAATAAGATAACAGAGTTCAGGGGCAGCTGAAAAAAAATACCCAACTGTTCCTAAACGTCCGTTTACCAGCAGCAGTGTATATGAAGCCCTAGGTGTGAATGGAGCCTAATACTAAAACCGTTTTTATGCACCCTTTCTGAAATGCCTGTTTTCATGCATTTGATAGGTGGATGGCAAGATGAGACCTGGCCTGATGGTTGGACTGCAGTGACGAGAGATGGAAAACGGTCAGCACAGTTCGAGCACACCCTTTTAGTCACAGAGACCGGTTGTGAGATACTTACAAGGAGATTGGAAGACAATGGACGTCCTTATTTTATGTCTTAGCATACACCTAATGTCTTTGCTAGTTGTTATAAATGGCATTTTTACATGCAAGGTACCTGAAGGAGATGTGGGATTTTATCACATAAGTGTCTATGCCTGTTAATACAGAGCAAAAACACAGTACCGGTTGAAATAGTAAATGTGTTTAAAGAACTTAATGATGTTTTGAAACCAGAAGGAAACCAAACTTAAGATGGCTTTTCTTCTCTCCTTTTTTAAATATCGGCACATGCCATTTAATTTAGGTTTTACCATTTTTGCCCTTGATGTGTCAAATTTCTCCACACTGCCTTCTTATTTTTGTCTTATTCAGACAGGAAACACATGATGCCTCCATACCAGACTTTCTACTGAAAATGGCTGTATCCTACAGAATGGCTTTTTTTTTTTTGGGGTGCTGCTATATATATATAATTTTTTTTTTTTTTTTTTTTTTTTTTTGTCACTATATATACCTAGCTATGCATTTCTATTTAAAACAATGACTTGATTTTTAAATCTGGCTGTCATTTAGGCTGCAAGAGTCACCTAGTTGGGAACAACACACCCATGATCATTGCTTGATTTTAAGTCTATATTGGTAGTTTATTGCTTCATTCATATAATGGTGCTGTAGAAAACATTAATTGAAACGGCTCACCTTTGCTAGAAGACAGATATGTGTGGAAAAACCGTCCGTCTTGCAGATTAAGTGGAACTCCTTGCAAAAAATTGAAATACCTATGTGAAATGTTTAAATCCCATGGGATTTGTTACTCTGTTCAGCCTACCTTTTGATTAACACGCTACTTTCACATTTCATAGTTGGGCAGATGCATTTTACTGTCTGTTTTGAAGCTTTCTATTATCTGGCTTGCTATTGCTGATTCATCGTCCTGTAGGAGTAGGAAGGTGATGCCAAAAGCTACAAAGTTAAAATAGGAAACAGTGATGTCTTCTGCCAGGCGGTACAGTGTGACAAATACTTGTGAATTGCAAGATGGGCTAAACAGAATTACAGATCCTTTTTGAACGTTAAAAAAATAAAAGTGCTTATGTGTTTATGTATCAAGCTGTTTTTTGGAGTTCGGTTTCAATATGTTTTGTGTAATATTGGTGCCTTTTTGTTGTGAAACTTGGCTAATTTATCGTAGTTTAAACTTGTGATCATCTTGACTACATTACTCAATTTGGATTCTTTGCGGCCAGTGAAAAATGGTAGTTTATTTTGGCAAACAGCACTGTATAGCTAACGGCAAACAATCAGTCTGATTACATTAAACAGCTGGATACTAATCTCTTTGGATGCTTTTTGTAATCGTTGCCTTTTGCACTGTAAGGCCAGCTGGACACAGTTTGAATCTCGGCTGGTTCAGCAGGAACCGGCCGCGATTTGAACTGTTAATAGACAGGCTGAATGTACCAAGTTGCTCGATCGATCAACTTTGGTACAACCAGCCTGCCTGGATTCTCTTGCGATTTATCACTAGTCTAATTCCAGTGAGGACGGCTTTCCCTGCCCCCCTACCGTGAGAAGATAATTGCCGATTCCCCTTTCAGTGCTACCTGTGTTGATAGGGGAATCGTGCAAATTTCTTTCGGGTTGCAGGACAAATTTTTACCGCGTACGGCCAGCCTGATACCATTTTAGAAATTTTTGGAGACTGTGCTGGATTGTATTTGATAAGCCTGGTGTTGCTTGCATTAATGACATTTTCACACACCGGTGTTGAATGCCTTTCTTCATGCAGCACCTACAGTATGTGTATGTACCAGTCTCTAAAGATTGTAGAAGTCATTTTTCCTTAGTAAATTGCTTCTTGCTGCAAATATAAGACGTAAAGCACAGACCTCATATTTTCAAAATTATACACGCAAGATCTTAGACAACTGTTTGCCAGGTTCTCTTTAATCCAACATGACTGTTTCTGTGAGTGTGATATTAATTATCAGCTCAATGAGTCTGTTGAAATTAGGTAAGTTCTTTCTTCAGTGTATGTTTGGTTTTCTGTTGTATTTACCCATCTTTACCTTTTTATCTTGGTTTCTGGGGCGTGTTGTATACCTTGCAAAGGCCCTTGTTTCTCTTGGAATGCATCAAATGTACACTAACCTCTTCTACAGAAGGACTTGTCAGAATTTCATTGTTCATTAAAATTTCAAAAATCGGGTAACTAGTCACCGGTTTTCATCACCTATTCTTGCATTAGGGTCTGCCTGTTCCAAAGTTTTGATATGCTTTTCAACCAAATATTTGTTAAATTAAAATGTACTGAAACACCATTGCTGCAGAGAATTTTGTGCTTTCTTTTTTGGATTTTTTTTTCTGTGAGTTAATGCTATCTGCATTTGAATTGCTTATTTAATGGACACTTTTAGGCTTGTGAAGGCTGCCTTTGCAGACCTTTCGATTTTTTAAAGCATTACTTCTCAGGCTGTTATGGTTATCCAGCATCTTCAGTAGTTTCTAAGTCACACACCTGAAACAAGTATGCAGATTGGGAGCACTTTATTCATTCTGACTTTTCTCATCTGTATGTTTGCTCCAGATCAAAATATTAAAGCTAGGTTATTTCTTCTCTGGAGCACATTAGAAATAGCAGCCTCTTTATTTCTTAGTACGGGTTTCCTTTTAATGTGGGCATACAGTTGTGTTTATACGTTTACATACCCTGGCAGAATTTGATTTCTTGGCCATTTTCCAGAGAATTTGAATGATGAAAAACTTTTTTTCACTCATGGTGGTTATTTGGCTGAAACCATTTATTATCAGTCGACTGTGTTTTATTCTTTTTAAATCCTAATGAAAACAGAAACTACCCAAATGACCCTGATCAAAAGTTTACATACCCCAGTTCTTAATGACCTGTACTGCCCCGTATAACATCAATGACAGCTTGAAGTCTTTTGTTGTATTTGTGGATGAGGCTCTTTATCTTCTCAGATGGTAAAGCTGCCCATTCCTCTTGGCAAAAAGCCTCCAGTTCCTGTAAATTCTTGGGCTGTCTTGCATGAACTGCACATTTTGAGATCTCCCCAGAGTGGCTCAATGATATTGAGGTCAGGAGACTGAGATGGCCATTCCAGAACCCTCACTTTATTCTGCTGTAGCCAATGACAGGTCAGCTTGGCCCATGCGCAGCTTCCTGGCTAATGCATGCAAATGTTCCTCCAGTATTTTTGGATAATATACTGCATTCATCTTGCCATCAATTTTGACCAAATTTCTTGTGCCCTTTGTAGCTCACACATCCCCAAAACGTCAGTGATCTACCTCCGTGTTTCACAGTAGGAATGGCCTTATTGACTACTCTCCAAATGAAGCGTTTGTGGTTGTGGACATAAAGCTCAATTTTGGTCTCATCACTCCAAATGACTGTGCCAGAAGGTTTGAGGCTTGTCTCTGTGCGGTTTGGCATATTGTAAGCAGGGAACTTTGCAGCATTTGCGTAGTAATGGCTTTCTTTTGGCGACTCGACCATGCAGCCCAATAAGTCCCTTCTTATTATGCATCTTGAAACAGCCACACCACATGTTTTCAAAGAGTCCTGTATTTCACCTGAAGTTGTTTGTGGGTTTTTCTTTGCATCCCAAACAATTTTCCTGGTTGTTGGCTGAAATCTTAGTTGTTCTACCTGACTGTGGTTTGGTTATAACAGAATCCCTCATTTTCCACTTCTTGATTAGAGTTTGCACACTGCTGATTGGCATTCTCTATTCCTTGGATATCTTTTTATATCCCTTTCCTGTTTTATACATTTCAACTACCTTTTCCCGCAGATCCTTTGATAATTCTTTTGCTTTCCCCATGACTCAATCCAGAAACGTCAGTGCAGCACTGGATGAAAGATGCAAGGGTCTGTCAGGAGTACAGAAACTCATTGACTTTTATACACGCATACTAATTACAAGCAAACGGATCACATGTGAGGATGGTTACCTTTTTAATAGCCATTAAAACCCCTTTGTGTCAACTTGTGTGCATGTTATCAGGCCAAAATAACCAGGGTATGTAAACTTTTGATCGGGGTCATTTGGGTAGGTAGTTTTTATCATGATTTAAAAAGAATAAACAGTTGATTGATAATAAATGGCTTCAGCCAAACAATAACCATGAGTGAAAGTTTGTTATTCATATTCTCTGAAAAATGGCCAAGAATTCATACATTCTGCCAGGGTACAAACTTATGAGCACAACTGTATAATTAAACCATTTTACCATGAGCCAATAGGCACATATATCTGTGGAAATAAAATATTTTAATTCTACATTACAGGACACAGGAAGAGTGTTCAGGAACATTGGGTTATGCTGTTGCTTTTCAGAGGTTGGGCAGAAAAGAAAGATGAAAGGACAGCCCCGAATAACTCAACTCAAAGCATGCCTCAGTTTTTTGCTATTCTAAAACTAACATTTTCTCTCCACTGTGAGAGAAGCAAACCAAACTAGTAGCTTCCTCTGTCTGGGAGACCTTCTGGCCTCAGACGTCAGGGATGTCTGTTTGCATGTTCTTATCTTCCTGGTGTATCAATGCTACATACTTTTTGCTGTGGGCATGCAGCACTACCACTTTTTTTTACCCTTCCTTTTGGGCTGTCTGGCGTACCCAGGGTTTTCACAAGTGTGCTATCTCCTGTGCATCTCTGCTTTGCTCTCATGGGAACCTTAACGGGGATATTTAGATGACCACCTTTTGAGGGAACAGATGGCTTAGGCTCTGTCAATGTTCAGTGGGGGCCATGCCAGACTCTACAAAGATTCAAGTGGATCCTAATTTCTGGAGGTTTAACACAAGCAGTGTTTCATTGCTTGACTATATGGGCCTGATCATAGGCATGACCCTGTTCAAGGTTTGTGTTTGTTTTTGTTTTGTTTTTTTTCCCAAGTGTATCCGCTACCATGTCCACACTCTACAGTCCAGGAGCCTTCCAACCCTTTGTTTTTGCATGAGTATTAAGCTTGATGGTATCCTCCAAGACTGTTTTCTCTGCCCAGTTATGTCCCAGACTGTTGCAACTCAACATTCTGACAGCATGAGAAGCAGAACCAGGTTTGCCCAGGTGTGGTGTGGACACATATTCTGTGCTTGAATCAGGAAAATCCCTACTCCCAGTTGTTTGGAAGGTGCTCACACCAGATACCAGTCTGTTGGTCTATGAAGGGGTCCTAGGTACCCTCTCGGTACAAGAGACTTGGTCATTGGGAAAAGCAAGGCTCCTGATCAATATTCTTGAACTCAGGGCAAGTTGGTTGTCCCTTCAACCAGGTCATTCAGACAATGCCACGGCAGTGACTTACATCAAGCATCAGGGTGGCACCAGAAATCCTGCAACTTAAGGAAGTAGGATTATGACCCTGGTAGAGTGGCTGTGACCAAAGTACATGTTTCAGGCATAGAATTTTGGCAGCTTCCACTGCTTCTGCATCAAGGAGAGTGGTTCCTTCACCAGGAGACTTTTTTTTTTTTCCCCCCACAGGTTCTAGCACTGACCCCTGTGCACATCCCAAGTGTGGGAAATTGGCAGGTCGATTTCCTCAGTTATCGATGTCTGGACTTTGATGTTTCAAGACTTGTGCTGCAGGTGTGGAATGCTGGATGTGGATCTCCTGGTTTAACCACAAACTGTGTAGGTTTATCTCCAGATCCTTTTAGCCTTCACAGTGGATGTTCTGGGGGGACTGTGGTATCAGTTTAACCTTAACAGTTTAATGCCTTTCCTCCTCTAACTTCCTTTATGGCCTACTTATGCAGGTTTAAAGTGAAGTGACTCTTGTTGCACCTAACTGGCCCAGGAGAATGTGGTACTCAGACCGTGTCTCGGGGGCTGGCTTGCACCATCCTGCTTCTTAGTCGCAGGCTTCAATGCCTTGGCTGCTGAAACCCATGTCTTGAGGTACAAGGGTCTATAGAATTCAGTCATATCTACTCTCATGAAAGCTAGGAAGTCAACTTCTTGCAAAGTCTACCATTACACTTGGACAGCATATTTAGTTTTAGTTTGGCATTGAGTACCATCAAAGGTCAAATCCTTGGCTTTTGCTTTTTTTCATAGACCTTGTCTCGCTCCTTAGTGAGAGCCTTTGTTTGGGCAGGGTGTTCTCTTTCCTCCATTGGATCTCAGCCTTGTTTGAACTCATCAGGGATATTCCTCGGTTTATTCATATATGCAAGGATTTTGTAAACGAACTCCAAATGCTTAGCTTCAGCACCATTTCAAAAATCATCTGTCGTCCCTGAGCCTCCCTGAATGGGGCAGCCTGTTTATCATACCACTATTTCTAGTTGGATTTGACTCCCCATCATTCATGTTTATGAACCCAAGGGCAAGTTTCCCCTTTTCCCAGTAAATGTGTACTCCACTCGATCATTTAGTGCTTTATGGGCTTTCAGGATCAGTCCTCTGTTTCCTAGCTTCAGAAGGCCCGTCCCCTGGTTTTCTTTAAACTTTGTTTACATGTTTAAGTTCTACCAAGCGACTGATTTAGCTTTGGTCACAAGGTTCTTCAGGTGACTGATGAGCCACCTCCGGTCACCTTGTTGGTTTTTATGGATCTTTGTAGTTAATGTGAATACTCTTCCTGTGTTCCATAAATAAAATGGGATCTTTGACCTATCATAAAATCTTAGTTTATTATAAGACTAAGGTCCCACCCTTCTTTTCTTATGATGTACCCTATTGCCTGTTGGTAAAACTGAGGAGAGCTGGAAGTTGGGGAGGGGGGGTGTATAGTGGACTGTCCATTCAGTGTTTGTTTTTGGGCCAGTGTCCAAAATCCCAAAGGTGGCAGCAGCATAACCCAATTTTTCTGCATAATCTTCCTTTTGTCCTGAAACATACTCCAAAACATTTTTACTAAAAGTCAAAATTCTTTTTTGAATAAAGTGATACTTCTTTGATTACTGTTTGGGAGTTCCCAGCCAACGTAGCCTATATCACCTAGTCTGTGGCTACCAATTGAATCAAGGCTGCAGACTTTCATGTGTATTGCAAAAAACAAAATTAAAAAAAAAAATTACATTTTCAACCCTTTCAGTCCTTTTAGGCTGGGTTCACACGTGCAGTGCGAATTGTAGCTCTGGTTTCCCTGCGAAGATAAAAATCTGTTCAGTGGTTCCTCAGCTGACCAGGGAGAGGGGGAGGTGTAGTGAGGAGGGGTAGAGAATTTGTATTCAGAACGGAACACATCTGTAAATCGGATGCATTCCCATTGAAGATTATGTGGCTGCAATTTGCACTGCCTAGAAAACTTGCACGTTTTTTGCGCAGTGCGGATGCAATGCACATATGTGAACCAGACCCATTGAAAAGAATATATTTTCAAATGTTCTGCAAATTGGATGGGGTGTAAGCTGCAACCAATTCGCATAGGTATGTGTAAAAGTGCTCATAGGTAAAGTATCCCATAAGCTGGGTATTGTTGCTATAGGCATTTTTTTTTCACAGAATGGAATGAATAGCTATGGAGATTCAAATTTAGTTTGCAGCAAGGTTTTAATATCCGTTTTAAGGTGTCATCCATTCACCCTCTCTAGTACTCCTTTCTGTACAGTTTTTAAAACCAACGACAATTTATCTTCATTTGATTTATTATTGACTGACTGTTATTACAATTAACTAAATAGCTGTAAACCTCTGAATTACCAGTGTATCCCTCTATACTGTGTACTTGTCTCAATCTAGAGCCCTATGTGCCATTTTCTCTATGCTGCCTTGTTCCTCTATCAGCATGAGTCACTTCTGACAAGTTTTCCTGACAGATGGTAAAAGGTGATAAGCCAGGGAGCTCCACAGCCCGTGATTGACAGCATTGACTTTCTCTTGTGCTGGGTCCTTTCCCTCCAATCAGCTTGCTGAGCTCTTCTCACTGGGACCTGTAGAGTTTAACTTCAGCCCCCTGCTGTCTAAAATCTAAGACAAGCTGTATAAATTCTGCACTTTGAACTGCTGTAGGGAAGAGAGGCCTGCAGATTAACAGTTGCAACTTGGGTCGGAGGATTTGTTTCCTGAGGTTAATCACTTCACTGGGTACATATAAGGGTTTACAATCATTTTAATCCAATGTTCTTGGAGAAAGGTTTATGGATCACTTCTTGATTTTTGAATGCATCTTCACAATAAATATACTGACCTGTACCTTGCTGTTTGTCAAGCCTACTCAGCCTAAACTGAGTTGAAAAGAAGAAGCTGACTATAGGACCAGGTCTGCACTTTGGTCTGTATTTTACTCTAAAATAGATTACAATCTGTGTTTTGGGGTGTAATTATAATGCCCATGCTTCTTTGTAGAAACATTGTGTTAATTTACAACTTTCTGGTGAAAAATCAATTTTTATTTTCTTTCTGCGTTTTCCAAATGCTTGTGGTAGGAAAAAAAAAATTGCCAACTTTCACGCTTCTCCAAAATGTGGTAAATTTGTGGGTGTTTCTATTCTAGCATTCCAGGGCCTCCAGCTCTGTGATAGGTAGTCAGGAAATAAAATGCCTAATTTATGCCTCTTGAAAGTATTCCTTAGATTTTGGACTCCTGTGCAGCTAGGCTGCAAAAAAGTCTCCTGTGTGCTATCTCCAATCTTTTTGTGGGGAATAGCAGAGAGTGTTATGGGGTGTATTTTTGGGGCCTATGCTGTGTCCAAGAGATATCCTCTTAATTGATAGCTGTGTGGAAAAAGGAAAAAAAAAATCCAAAAAACTATGGCAAAAGATGTTATCCCACCATGCCTTCCAGTTCAATACATTGGAGGTTCTACATTGGAAACACCTACAAAATTACCACATTTGCAATGGCCTGGAACTTCAGGACCTCAAGAAATCAGAAGCATTAATAATGCAACTTTAAAGCCTAAAGATGCGCCTTGGCTTTTCTACCCCTCTGTGTCCAGGGAGAAAAGAAATATTACACTTGTGATATCCCTATATGTAGGAGGTGATGTAATTGTAAGTATGCCTATGTTGTGTATAGGAAATAACTTGTTAAAATGGCAACTTGTGCAATAAAATCAAATGTTATTTACTTGCTTTCTTTTTCAAAGAATTGTGGCAAAAATTAGAACTTCAAAAAAAAAAAAAAAACCCTCCCTATCCATCTTCGTAAATACCTGGCAGTGTCTATTTTCCAAACTGAAGACACATAGAACACAGGCCACAAGTTAGTATTAAGCCGTGTACACACGGGCAGACTTTTTGACCAGACTGGTCCGACGGAACTAATCTGTCGGACAATCCGACTGTGTGTGGGCTTCATCGGACCTGCAGCGGACTTTTTTGGTCGAAAATCAGACGGACTTTAGATTTAAAACATGTTTCAAATCTTTCCGACGGATTTGAGTCTGGTTTAAAACGGTTTGTCTGTATGCATGCTAGTCTGACGGACGAAAACCGAAAATATGAACTTCCTTATTTTAGTCCGGTCGTACGTCATCCTGTACGAATTCGTCGGACTTTGGTGTGATCGTGTGTAGGCAAGTCCGTTCGTTCAGAAGTCTGTCAAAAGAACGTCAGACCTTTGATGCCGAAAAGTCCGCTTGTGTGACATGGCATTATTAATAGTAAAGAAAACCTCAATAGACAGAGTAAGCTATTTCCACTTGCATGAGGGATTTATTTTTTTACAGTGATCTACAGGTACACAACTGCAAGAGAGTCCCTGGGGGATTGAATAAAGCTGTCAGAAAATGCAAAAAGCAGGTGCTTGCACACTCAGAAGCCTCCCAGGGAACACACATGGAAAAGCAGGTAGGACCATACATTTTAAGGCATTTCATATGGACTGGTGGACCAAAGGAACCAGTCAAACCACAATACAAATGCTAAACTGGTAAGATACAATGGACCCTATGGATATACTCTAGTGGTAATAAATAAAAAAATATATATATATAGCAAAAAAAAGACTAGCAAGATCCCAGGGACTGCAGTTGTCATAAAAAAAATAGTGCATTAAAGTGGTACATGTGAAAATTATTATATAAAAAGGAATAGGATGATATATCGTATAATGGACACGATATTGTCATAAGTATTGACACCCGCCAATGAACTTTAATGGCATCCCAGTCTTAGTCCGTAGGGTTCAATATTAAGTTGGTGCACCCTTTGCAGCTATAACAGCTTCAACTCTTCTGGGAAGGCTGTCCACAAGGTTTAGGAGTGTGTCTATGGGAATGTTTAACCATTCTTCCAGAAGCGCATTTGTGAGGTCAGGCACTGATGTGAACAAGAAGGTCTGGCTTGGAATCTCTGCTCTAATTCACCCCAAAGGTGTTCTATTGGGTTGAGGTCAGAACTCTGTGCAGGCCAGTCAAGTTCCTCCACTCCAAACTCGCTCATCCTTGTCTTTATGGACCTTGCTTTGTGCTCTAGTCCAAATCATGTGAAGGAGGGGGATTAGGGTGTGGGGTTACATTGCAGGGGTTGGACTTGGCCCCTTAGCTCCAGTGAAGGGAACACTTAAGATGTCGGCATACCAAGACATCTTGGATAATTTCATACTTCCAACTTTGTGGGAACAGTTTGGGGATGGCCCCTTCCTGTTCCAACATGACTGCACACTATTGCTTAAATCAAGGTCCATAAAGACATGGATGAGCAAGTTTGGGGTGGAGGAACTTGACTGGCCTGCACAGAGTCCTGACTTCAACCCGATAGAACACTTTTGGGATGAATTAGAACGGAGACTGCGAGCCAGGCCTTCTTGTCCAACATCAGTGCCTCGCCTCACAAATCTGCATGCAAAAAGATTGCCAGTAACTCAGTAGGGTATAAATGCTGCAAAGCTCGATGTATGAGCAAGCACAAATCTGTTTCTGGAAGAATGGTAAAAGAATCCCATAGACACACTTCTAAAGCTGGATACACACTACAATATTCTTTAGATTTTTTTTTTTCCTTTAGATTTACCGAAACCATATAATATAAGGTCAAACCTAAACCCTTTCAATTTGTATGCACTCAGGAAGCCCTTGTACTACATGACTGAAGTAAATCTAAAAGGAAATCGAACAAAAGTTGTATAGTGTACATCCAGCTTAAACCTTGTGCACAGCCTTCCCAGAAGAGTTGAAGCTGTTATAGCTGCATAGGGTGTGCCAACTTATTATTGAACCTTAGGCTAAGACTGGGATGCCATTAAAGTTCATGTGTGTAAAGGCAGGTGTCCCAATACTTTCGACAATATAGTGTATATCAAATATACAGTACTCAAAAACCAGATCACCAGCAAATAGAAAGTTTTAAAACTAGGGAATAGCACAAAAACATAAGAAAATTGTGTAAAGATCCACTATATAAATATAAAAGGTGTGTGTGTGTAAAACGCAATGGGGCAGATATTGATTCTATTATTATAACTGACCAGTAGGGGGAGTGGAACAGTACCTAACAAACCAGGAACAAGGTATCTGGTGTAATAAAAAAAGGATACAGAAATGCAGCCAAGAAGGTATTGGTCATTAGGGTAGGTTTACAGCTGTGTGCCAGCAATGCATGCAAAATCATATGATTTTCCTCACTCTAAGAAACACTCTGCACTTTAGCAGACGTACGAGGGTCCCGTTAATTCCTAATAGCTCCCCCATGCTTCGGCAACTGCAAACACCAATCCACAAAATCCTTTAACTGGTGGCAATCGGTCTAACAGTCTCCAGGTGATGGAGTGGACATGAGGACCACTGCTGGCTGATGCTTTTCAAAGGGATACCTTCTTCCTCAGAGCTTGGCAGTGCTACCTCCAGCTTCTTAAATACATATGCACATCCATAGGACACATCCCAGAGAGGCACTATTGTGGGCGGTCCAATGGAGGGGCAGGACTAGAGTGACAGCTAGAAAAACATTGTGTATATATTATATATATATATATATATATATACATATACACACACACACACACACACACACACACGGGAGAGCAAGTATTTGATACACTGCCAATTTTGCAGGTTTTCGTACTTGTAAAGCATGTAGAGGTCTGTAATTTTTATCATAGGTACTCTTCTTCAACTGAGTGACGGAATTTAAAACAAAAATCCAGAAAATCACATTGTGTGATTTTTTTTTTTTTTTTTTTAAATGAATTTGCATTTTATTGCATGACATAAGTATTTGATCACCTACCAACCAGTAATAATTCTGGCTCTCACAGACCTGTTATTTTTCATAGACCTGTTCTCCACTAATTACCTGTATTAACAGCACCTGTTTAAACTCGTTACCTGTATAAAAGACACCGGTCCACACACTCAATCAAACAGACTCCAACCTCTTCACAATGGCCAAGACCAGAGAGCTGTGTAAGGACATCAGGGATAAAATTGTAGACCTGCACAAGGCTGGGATGGGCAACAGGACAATAAAAGTGCTTTGGGGCTGCTTTCCTGCAAAGGGGACAGGACGACTGCACCCTATGGAGGGGAGGATGGATGGGGCCATGTATCGTGAGTTCTTGGCCAACAACCTCCTTCCCTCAGTAAGAGCACCTAAGATGGGTCATGGCTGGGTCTTCCAGAATGACGACCCGAAACACACAGCCAGGGCAACTAAGGAGTGGCTCCGTAAGAAGCGTCTCAAGGTCCTGGAGTGGCCTAGCCAATCTTCAGACCTCAACCCAATAGAAAATCTTTGGAGGGAGCTGAAAGTCCGTATTGCCCAGCAACAGCCCCGACAACCTGAAGGATCTGGAGATGGTCCTGTATGGAGGAGTGGGCCAAAACCCTGTTGCAGTGTGTGCAAACCTGGTCAAGAACTACAGGAAACGTATGATCTCTGTAATTGCAAACAAAGGTTTCTGTACCAAATATTAGGTTCTGCATTTCTGATGTATCAAATACTTATGCAATAAAATGCTAATTAATTACTTACTAATTAAATCATACAATGTGATTTTCTGGATTTTTGTTTTAGATTCCGTCTCTCACAGTTGAAGAGTACCTATGATAAAAATTACAGACCTCTACATGCTTTGTAATTAGGAAAACCTGCAAAATCGGCAGTGTATCAAATACTTGTTCTCCCCACTGTATATACACATACATATATATTATATAAAAATTAGTACTAGATTCCCACCATATAGTACATGTGATATTACACACATACCTACCAGTTTGACATCGCAGGTCCCTATAGCCAGTGCAAGAGCGGGTGCTATAAAAATAGAGATGTTTGACAGCCAGCTAAGTAAGTATAGTGTTATGAGGATCTGGGTCTTAACATATAGGTGTGTTGATTCACATCTAAATGTACAGCCACTGTGTGTGGTGACTGCCACACTAATGGCGTTATTTCCTCATCCTGGCGGTCAGAATGGTGTCTGGAACAAACACCACATTGTCCACTTTCCAGAAAAAACGGAAGTGCGGTCCAGACATCACTTCCTGCTCGCCCGCCGTTGTGCATGACTGACGTCAGCTGCTGTAGATGGTGCCTGCCATTTTGATGTAGACTTCCCATAGAGAACGAAACAGACAGATCTGCCGCTACTCTATGTAAAAACGGGAATACTTGTAGAAAAACACGGAGGGGAAATGCAATTCTATGCAGATTATCCATCTCACCCTTTTCAAATTAAGAAAGGACAAAGGGTCCCTGGGCCTCTCTGGGATTAAATCACAATAAGCGGTAAGCAACCTACAAAAAAAAAAAATTTACAAATGGGGAGACACACACACACACACACACACACACACACACACACACACACACACACACACACACACACACACACACACACACACACACACACGACGGAAAGTATTCAGACCCCCTTAAATTTTTCACTTAGTTATATTGCAGCCATTTGCTAAAATCATTTAAGTTCATTGTTTTCCTCATTAATGTACACACAGCACCCCATATTGACAGAAAAACACAGAATTGTTGACATTTTTGCAGATTTATTAAAAAAGAAAAACTGAAATATCACATGATCCTAAGTATTCAGACCCTTTGCTCAGTATTTAGTAGAAGCACCCTTTTGATCTAATACAGCCATGAGTCTTTTTGGGAAAGATGCAACAAGTTTTTCACACCTGGATTTGGGGATCCTCTGCCATTCCTCCTTGCAGATCCTCTCCAGTTCTGTCAGGTTGGATGGTAAGCGTTGGTGGACAGCCATTTTTAGGTCTCTCCAGAGATGCTCAATTGAGTTTAAGTCAGGGCTCTGGCTAGGTCATTCAAGAACAGTCACGGAGTTGTTGTGAAGCCACTCCTTTGTTATTTTAGCTGTGTGCTTAGGGTCATTGTCTTGTTGGAAGGTAAACCTTCGGCCCAGTCAGAGGCCCTGAGCACTCTGGAGAAGGTTTTCGTCCAGGATATCCCTGTACTTGGCTGCATTCATCTTTCCCTTGATTGCAACCAGTCGTCCTGTCCCAGCAGCTAAAAAACACCCCCACAGCAGGATGCTGCCACCACCATGCTTCACTGTTGAGACTGTATTGGACAGGTGATGAGCAGTGCCTGGTTTTCTCCACACATACCGCTTAGAATTAAGGCCAAAAAGTTCTATCTTGGTCTCATCAGACCAAAGAATCTTATTTCTCACCATCTTGGAGTTCTTCAGGTTTTTTTTTTTAGCAAACTCAATGCGGGCTTTCACGTGTCTTGCACTGAGGAGAGGCTTCTGTCGGGCCACTCTGCCATAAAGCCCTGACTGGTGGAGGGCTGCAGTGGTGGTTGACTTTCTACAACTTTCTCCCATCTCCCGACTGCATCTCTGGAGCTCATCCACAGTGATCTTTGGGTTCTTCTTTACCTCTCTCACCAAGGCTCCCCTGATAGCTCAGTTTGGCCGGACGGCCAGCTCTAGGAAGGATTCTGGTCGTCCCAAACGTATTCCATTTAAGGATTATGGAGGCCACTGTGCTCTTAGGAACCTTAGGTGCAGCAGAAATTTTTTCGTAACCTTGGCCAGATCTGCGCCTTGCCACAATTCTGTCTCTGAGCTCTTCAGGCAGTTCCTTTGACCTCATGATTCTCATTTGCTCTGACATGCACTGTGAGCTGTAAGGTCTTATATAGACAGGTGTGTGGCTTTCCTAATCGAGTCTAATCAGTATTATCAAACACAGCTGGACTCAAATGAAGGTGTAGAACCATCCCAAGGATGATCAGAAGAAATGGACAGCACGTGAGTTAAATATATGAGTGTCACAGCAAAGGGTCTGAATACTTAGGACCATGTGATATTTCAGTTTTTCTTTTTTAATAAATCTGCAAAAATGTCAACAATTCTGTGTTTTTCTGTCAATATGGTGTGCTGTGTGTACATTAATGAGGGAAAAAATGAACTTAAATGATTTTAGCAAATGGCTGCAATATAACAGAGTGAAAAATTTAAGGGGGTCCAAATACTTTGCGTCCCCACTGTATGCATCTAAATTTGAATCAGTGGATGTAAAAGTGAGAGATATAAATAAGTATGTGTGTAGAATATAAATAAAATATTTATATATAAAGCAATAGTACTATACTGTAAATACCTATAACGATAGCTGAAGGGGCAAAAATGTATATAAATATATATTATGTATAATATTATATTAAAGGTAGAATGGTATAAATTTTATTTTATAAATTTAATTTCATAAAATTAGCATTAAAAATTCTTTCAATATTAAATTTAATCTATTCAGTTCTGTCTTTTCAGATACAGAGCTGGACCTCCTCAGAAAGGGTCTCAATTTTGCCCCACCCAGTACACCTAATCTATTTTAGTTATTCATAGATCTTAACAAATACATATGTAAACTCACTATCCAAAGGTACTATGTACTCAAAAAAGCTGGTGATGATACTGGTACTAAGAATGGAACAGAGACAGCAGCACCCCCATCTTCTGAAACTAGCTTAGAGGAGGATTCCATCCTAAATATCCTAGAAGAGCTTTATTTAGCAGCTCAACAAGATGAAACAGACATTGTCCCAATTGAATTCTGGTCTCCATGTGAGAGTGCAATAATCCACACTTCATTTGAACCCAAATCTTTATTTTTTCCTCATTGGGCCAAAGGTAAATTTATCTAATCCTTTTACGATATGGTTTTTAACACATTTAAAACGAAGTTCCATCATGATAATAAGAAAAACAGTACCAAACATCTAGACCCTTTTTGTATCTCTTTGGACAGCCTAAAGCAGAATCAGGACATTATTAGAAGAGCCGATAAAGGTCTGGTTATTTAAAACAAAGATGATTACATAGCTGAGGCAAGAAGACTCCTGGGCGACACTGATACTCAAAACTGAGAAAAGTACAGTTTTAGAAGTACACGAAAAAACTAAAAACACTCTTAGATCAAGCCTTATTGAAGGAAGTTCTCACAAAAAAATATTTCTTCCTTTTATAATAGACATGCAGTGACTCAAACTTTTACCACATACCCAAGGTGCACAGGAGTACTGTAGATCTCCCGGGAAGACCAATAATTGCTGGGATCAATAGCCTTTCTAGTAACCTGGGATGGTACATCGATCATTTTCTACAAGACATTGTGACCAGTCTCCCATCCTTTGTAAGAGACTCTGGCCATATGCTTGAAATTCTATCCAATTACACTTTTTGGACGTGCCCTCTCTTTATACGTCTATCGAGCATACACATGGCCTAAGAGCAATTAATTTTTACTTGCTGGAGGATGGTAGACTGAATTCTCCACAGGCTAAAATCCTGTTGGATTGTGTTTGAATACTCCCTTACGCATAATTTTTCTTTCCTGGGTGAACACTATCCACAGACTAGAGGCACAGCTATGGGGGCCAGGTTTGCCCCCAGCTATGCAAATCTCTTTATGGGATATTGGGAGAACTCTCTCATATGGAAAAACAATCTGTTTGGGGCAAACCTGGTCCTCTATGCTAGGTACAGCGATGATATTCTTATAATTTGGGCTAGGACAGATCAAGATCTAAGCAACTTCTTAGAATATTGTAAAGATAATCTTTTTGGTATAGAATTTACCCATGTCATTGATAAACACTGTCTAGTCTTCCTGGATCTAGAACTTCAGGGAATTTCTGATGGTGACATCTTTTCTAGAACCCACTTTAAACCGAGTGGAGGTAACTCCTACTTGCACACGAAAAGCTATCATCATCCTAGATGGATACAAAATGTCCCCTATGGACAACTTTGCTGTCTGGGGCATATATGCACAAGAAAGGAAGGTTACATAGAACAAAGCAAGCTTCTTACAAAGAAGTTCAAAGAAAAAGGATACAATGTAACCCATATAGAGACTACATTTAACAAGTACCTAGTCCTATATGACAAACCACCAGACCACAATCAAGAATCCTCATCCCGTACCATCCCTGATGCGGCTCGGTTTTCCACCCAGTATACAAATAAGGTTTTTGAGATACAAAGCATAATAAAGAAAAATTGGAGTATTCTCAAACATGACCCTGTGCTAGGCAACAGGCTTCCTGTCCTAATATTGTGTTTAGAAAGCCCTGGGATTTGAGGAGCTTAGTAACCCCAAGTAGGGTGAAAAAATCCATTATTAAGTCTACTGATAATATGGTCAACAATATTCGACCAAAAAGGAGCTATAATTGCAGTGTAAAAAAACTGGCACAGGAAGAAAACTGTTGTTATGGAAGGACGGAAGGATCCATCAACTAAAACAATTTATAAACTGCAGAACAGAGTATGTCGTGTATGGCATCATCTGTCCTTGTGGTCGCCTTTATGTGGGTCAGACATCCCTCCCTATGTCAGGATAGGCGAACACAAATGCGGCATTATCTATTTAAGAAATAAATACCCAGTTCCTCTGCACTTTCATGAAGCACATCAGGGTGACTCATCGAGTATGAGAGTTCAGAATATAGTCGATCGGGGGTGATCTAGACGCAGGGAGACACCAGATGTTATGTAAGCGAAAAGCCTTCTGGATCTTCACCCTTGGTAGTCTCACCCCTGGAGAGCTCAATGAAGACCCCGAGATACATAAAAAAGTTTAAAGTAGTATATAGTCAGACACAGGATTGGTTCCCCATCTAGAAATGGTATTCATCTACCACATCCTATCAATTGATCATCTGTGTGGGAAGTATTGCCCTGGTTTTCATACGTTAGACATATCCAATATTTTCAATCTTCGTCGGTACACATTATGCGCCGACTGTTTTTCTTGTCCAGGAATATACATGTATATATGTGTTGAAGTATGGAGGAGAACCGCACACAGCCTTCAATCTAGTGCCAGCAAACAGGTCCTCTCACCAACCTTGTATATATAAGCATAAAGTTCAAGAAGTTGCTGCACTTAAAAATTTTTTGCTTTATTTCGTCCAATCTTTGGAAAAAGATTACAAAGCAAATAAGGTCATCCAAGACAAAATAGTTACAATCATCTGTTTAGACGGAGATTACGTTTCGGGCTGGTTTGTTCACGCCCTTCCTTAGATCAGTCAGAACACATCTATGTGTATATATGTGTGTGTAATAAATAAATATATATACCGTATTTATTGGCGTATAACACACTTTTTTACCCTGAAAATAAAGGGTAAATTGTGCCAGTGTTATACACCGATATCTGTTTTTTTACCAACAGGGGGAGGGGATTGGGCGGTCCGTCCCGGGTGCCACCTATTGGGAGGGTGTCAGGCCGGCCGCCCCGCCTCTCCTGACTGTGCAACAGCGCTGCCAGTAAACTCTAAAGGTCAGTAAACATTACTGCAGTGCCAGCCCTTTGTGATGTACCACACCTCCTGTGTAACTCAATATAAATCTAAGCCTCTGAATCCTTTAACGCCACTCGTTGTGGCTGCTCTCCTCTGCCCGATTGGAGGAGGAGAGCGGTCACTTGACTGTAAATGAAAGAGAGGAGAGCAGTCACATGACCGGGTCCATGCGAGAGAGCGGCGTTAATGAGGGTATTTAGAAGCTTTGATTTACAATGAGTGACACAGGAGGAGCGGGGTATGAGAAGGGGCTGACAGTGTGAAGTTTTCTGAACTTTAGAGTATGCTTGCAGCGCTGTCCCTGTCCCAGCGCTGGGAGTGCAGGGGGGGGGGTCTTTATAATGAAAGGGGGCTGTGTGTTGTACAGGGGCCTGTGTATTATGCAGGGGGTCCATGTATTATCCCGGGGGGCTGTGTAGTTTTTTTTCCCCTGAAACTCCCCTCTTAAAGTTAAGGTGTGTGTTATATGCCAATAAATGCGGTGTATGTGTGTGTGTGTGTATATATATATATATATATATATATATATATATATATATAAAATATTATAATATACATCCTGTTTCCCCAAAAATAAGAACTATCGTGATTGTCGGTGATGGCTGCAATATAAGCCCTACCCCCCAAATAAGCCCTAGTTAAAGTCCTTGTAGGTCTTATTTTCAGGGTAGCGCTTATTTTCGGGGAAACAGGGTAGGGCTTATATTGCAGCCATCACTGACAATCACGCTAGGTCTTATTTTCGGGGAAACGGGATAACTATATCTATCTATCTATCACTAGATTATATATATATATATATATATATATATACACACACACATTTTTTAGCTGTCACTCTAGCCCTGCCCCTCCATTGTACCGCCCACAATAGTGGGTAGGGCCCCGGGGCCTCTCTGGGATGTGTCCTATGGATGCGCATATGTATTTAAGAAGCTGAAGGAGGTTGCTTTGCCAGGCTCTGAGGAAGAAGATATCCCTTCAAAATGCGTCAGCCAGCAGTGGTCCTCATGTCCTCTCCATCACCTGGAGACTGTTATCAGACCAATTGCTACCAGTTAAAAGCTTTCACATTGCGGTTTTCTTTCACATGCTTGTAAATGGCTTTTAATTCATTCTTTTAATAAACTTATCAAAGGATAATGCACAAGGATGGTGCACCCTCTCTTCTTTATCTCTTTTCTGACTGCTAGGATACCCCTATACTGGAGGGCAGCAAGACCTGAGACATTATCCATCCTGAACTATAGATCACCTGATCAATACACTTGTGTGCAAGAGTATTTGCTGCTGAATGTACAACATAGCAAGTGCGGGAGTCAGAAGTATAACATACAGCATAAGGTATAGAGTGCAGGAATCGGGATGTATGTTATGTACAGCATAACATATGCAGCTCAGGGGACAGGAGTATAATGTACAACACCGTGCATTCAGGGGACAGGAGTATAGCATACAACATTGCATATATAGTACAGCTCAGGGGAGGGGATTGTAATGTACAACATGCAATTAATGCAGTGTATGGATTAGGAGTTTAAAGTGTTAGTTACCACACTATTTCATATTCCTGTTATGTGCCTGCTGTACCATGTACTTGTATGAAAAAGTATCTTGTTCTCTTTTTATTGCTTTCTTCATGTGAAATCCCTGCTGTTCTTGCCAGTTCCTCTGCTCTCCTATTAAAAACTGACCACACTAAGCAGGAGAACACAGCGTGGTCAGCTCTCTAGCTCTCAGTTCTCTAGCTGAGCCCTCCTCCAATGACCAGACTTGTCCTGACATGCCCCCCCCATGCAGCCTTTCCCTGGGAAGTTCAGTGTGCTGTTGCTCCTCCCCTGAGCTCGTGTGCGGCTGAGAACAGAGGGAATGTGATCACTTATATAAAAAAATGTTTTAATCTATACACAACATAGCATATACAGGGCAGGTGTCAGGAGTATAATGAACAACCTAGTGAATGCAGTGCAGGAGTATAATGAACAACATAACATTTATATACATTTTAGGGGTCAAGAGTATACAGTACAAAACGATGAAAGCAGAGAAGGGGTCAGGAACGTCATGTACATCATTGTAAATGCAGTGCAGGCATCAGGAGTAGACTTTTGTGGTTCTGGATCAGTTCAGTGAAATGATTTGAATCATTGAATCAAATCACGACTAATTTCCTCCAAGCTAAGCTAGGACTCCGGTCTTGTGATACGCCCAGTACTCTATGTATAAACCAAGCAGTGAGAACTCAGCAGTTCTTTTAGATTGTGTTGCTTTACATATACAATTGTAACAATTGTTTTCTTTATCATATACCATGGGACACAAAGTTAGGCTAATATTCATTCGCTTCTGGGTTATACGCCATCTCTAGGTGAATGGACAATGGTAGACAAAGTCTAATGCCGCGTACACACGACTGGATTTTCTGACAACAAACCCGTGGATTTTTTTCCAAAGGATGTTGGCTCAAACTTGTCTTGCATACACACGGTCACACAAATGTCGGAAAGTCCGAACGTCAAGAACGTGGTGACGTACAAGACGTACGACAAGCCAAAAAAAAGGAAGTTCAATAGCCAGTGCGGCTCCTTCTGCTTGATTTCAAGCATGCGTGAGCTTTTATGCGCTGACTTGTGTACACATCGGACTTTCCTACAACAAGTGAAGTTGTCGGAAAAGTTGAGAACCTGCTCTCAAACATTTGTGGCCGGAAATTCCGACAGTAAATATTCGATAGAGCGTACACATGGTCGGACTTTCCAACAACACGCTCACATCGAACATTTCCCGTTGGAAAGTCCGACCGTGTGTACGCTGCATTAGACAGGAAGTCTGCCCCTATATAACCCCTCCCCTACAGGAAGTGCTTCAGTTTTTTACCAGTGTCTGCAAGGTGGATGGGCACATTTATTGAGCTCTCTGAGCTCCAGGTCTTTAGTCCCAAAAACAGTTCTTGAATGTATCAAGGGATTGGAACTATTTCAAGAAAAGCTTTTATGCTTAAAAAAAATGGTATCCGAGCCTCTCAATGAAGACGCAAGGATCCTGCAAGGTTTTGCCTTTAATGCGACCTTCGTGCGCTGGACCCTGCATAGTTTTATCCTGGATACCACAGCGCTAAGGCATTCCTGCAGGGTGCTGTACAGGTCCAAGGGAGTGGACCCTAAAACATGAAAGGGTACCCAGTCCTTGAAAGGTCCCCAAGTGACGGAACCCGCCGTGATGGGTGAAGATTGGGCTCTTAGTTTCTAAGGCTGCCCTGCGCCTTGACGGGTTAGTAAAACCCCCTTATTTACTTATTGTGGGGTGGCCCAGTGATTGTAACAATCAGTCAAGCTAGCTAGAGCCTGGACACCTGTGTGCGGTGACCACAGGGGGGAGTTTGGGCTAGCTGTGGGTATTTGCAAAGGGTACCCTTTTTCTCTGTTGTCTTGGCTGTTTTTTCTTATGGATGGTCTGCACACGAGGGTGCTCCATTGCGCATCTTGGTTCTCCAGGACACATGTGCGTACGCCAAAGTGCACGAGTGTTCGCGGCTGTTTGGCAGCCATGGTGCACATGGAGCCACGCATGTGCCATAGCCTAATCTTGGTGTGCAAAGATTTGCGTCATATGCGAATACAGCCACGCCCATTCGCCAGGACCGCGCGCGCATGCCCTGAACGTCCCGTTTCACAGCCAGCTTATTTAAGCTGAGTATGGCAGACATGCGGTGCTTCCAGGGGACAGCTGTGGGACACAGAGCAGGCTCTGAACCAGTCATTTACAGCGGTTCATTTCTCCCTACACGGGTCACGTGAGTCACCAGATGTTGCTTGGCAGGCTAAGGTGCTTAGCAGGATTGTTGCATAGGGGCTTGGTGAGCCCTATTAAGGGGTCTCCCTTCTGGGGTATGTACATACTAAACCCAGGTACTCCCTTTCTGTGGCTTGCAATGTCTTCCAAAAAGAGGAGCGGGACTAACACTACAGAAAGGGCACATCTATGTCGTCAGAAGCTCCTGAGGAGCCTAGTTGAAACCTTAGTGTTATATCCCCTTAAAGACCAGAGGCTTCCGGGCAATCTGAGCCGCTGCGCCTGTCTGGTATTGTGCCTACGATCAATGCTGCTGCTTCAGCCCTTATCACCAAGGATGATCTGTCCTCAGCCCTAGCCAGGTTAGAGGACAGGATTGCTGGCATGATTGCCTCTATCTTACAGGGTGGTGAGAAGCGTGACAGATCCCCCCTTCTGCCTTTAAGTTGCCTCCTGCAGAGGTTTCGGAGCCCCCCTGGTCCTCGTTGGGCTCCCTGAGGCCTCCCCAGGCCGTACAGGCTTAACCCTTGCACCCACTGTTGGAACAGGTGGTGTATGCTGATTGGGAACATCCTGACCAGGATTTCTTTTCATGTTTCTTTTTGTTTTGCTGTTATATTTTTCACTGCATATAGCATAAATAAACCGCACCTTTGTTTTTTTTTCACCTGCAACGCTGTCTGCTGTGCCTGATTTTGTGTGGTGAACCCATCCAGGGGGTCACACACACCCGCTGCTGAGCTAACCCCCTCACAGTATGTGTATATATATATATATATATATATATATATATATATATATATATATATATATAATATATACACACACATATATACGCACACACACACACACACACACTTACATATACACTTTTATGGATTAGCGCAGTCACACTAATTCTGGAGAAACCTGCTGTATTGCATCCTTCAAGGCATCAACAGCAAAACACAGCGCTCGAGGTATATCTGCTCTGCTTTCAGCAGGATCATACTCTTGGTTAGGCCTGTCAGGCCGTCTGACCTGAGCCTTTAAGGACTGGCAGACTCCAATTGCTGCGACAGCTGGCTGAATAGCTGAACTGGCCAAAGAAAAGGAAGCCTTTGATATTGACTCAAGTTTCTTGTCAACAGGGTCCTTCAAGCCCTGTGCGTTATCCACCGGACAAGCTAAGTTCTTATTTAAAGAAGAAAGGGATATAAAAGGGAAAACCTTAGAAGGAAAGAAAATCCTGGTCAGTTTGACCACTTACTACACATGTAGATTCCCTATCTAACAACTGGGTGCAGCCTTGTGCTGCCCCAGTCCCTATCTCTCTTATAGAAGTTTGCCACACAGGCATTAACTTACCACACAGGACAGATACCACACTCCCCAGTCTACACACACAGAACTGGTTCCAGGATGCAGCATCTCCCTAAGCATTCTGGCGTTTTTGTATAGGTCTTAATGAGCCCACTTACTTCAGCTGGGCTCATTAACTCTTCCCCTGCAGGACTCCCAGCACTCCCCCTAGTGGTATAAGTCAGCATAAAGCCTGAACCTAGGGCATACATTTTTTCGATCCTGGATGCAACCAGGTGATTTTACCTGCCTGCTGTCACATAACCCCCCCTCTTGTTTCAACCTTGGCGTTGGAACACACGCAGTCAGGCACGCATGTACTCGAGACAAAGCATCCACATTCCCCATTTTAACACCAGGAAGATGCTTTACTGTAAAGTTGAATTCCTGTAGGGCCAGGAACCACCTATTTATCCTTCTATGGGTCTCCTTGTTTTGAGCCATCCACTTTAAAGGAGCGTGATCAGTAACCAGGTCAAAGTTGCTACCTAGCAGATTGTACCGAAGGGAGTCTAGAGCTCACTTTACCGCTAAACACTCCTTCTCAATCGTGGCGTAATTTACTTCATGGGACTTCAATCTCCTGCTGAGGTAAATGATTGGGTGCTCTTCCCCATTCCAGACCCGGGACAACACTGCTCCCAACCCAACGTCTGATGCATCAGTTTGTACAACAAAGTCCTTAGAGAAGTCTGGTGAGTACAACACTGGCTGGCTACATAAGGCTGTTTTTAAGGACTGGAATGCTGCTTCAGCCTCTGGGGACCATTTAACCATGACAGACTCTTTCCCATTTGTCAGGTTGGTGAGGGGCACAGCCTGAGAAGCAAAATGAATGAATCGCCAATAATAGCCAGCGATTCCCAGAAAGGCTCATAACTGCTTCTTGCTGTTGGGACGTGGCCAACTCTGTATGGCCTCGACTTTATTGACTTGGGGCTTTATCACTCCCCTCCCAATAGTGTACCCAAGATATTTGGCCTCCTCCTGTCCAATGGTTCACTTCTTTGGATTGGCCGTAAACCCAGCTTCCCGGATAGAGTCTAAGACTGCTTGCACTTTTGGCAGATGTGAGACCCAATTTGTGCTATGGATAATCACATCATCCAGGTAAGCTGCAGCATACTTCTGATGGGGCCTCAGAATCTTGTCCATTTTCCGCTGGAATGTTGCCGGTGCATTCTGTAACCCAAAGGGCATTCTCTTGTATTAGAACACCCCATCTGGGGTTACAAACGCAGTTTTCTCCTTGGCCGACTGGGCCAGGGGAATTTGCCAATACACTTTGGTGAGATCGAGAGTAGTCATGTATCGGGCTGTTCCCAGCCGGTCGTCGATCAACTCATCTATACGCGGCATGGGGTAGGTGTCAAGTTTTGTAACTTTATTCAATTGCCAAAAAATGTTACAAAACCCCCAGCTCCCATCAGGTTTGGGCACTAGTACGATTAGGACTGGACCAGTCACTCTGGGACTCTTCTATCACACCCAATTTCAGCATCCTTTGAACCTCCCCACGTTTTGCCTCCCGTCGGGCCTCTGGTATTCTATAAGGTTTTAGTTTTACCCTTTCTCCTGGCAGGGTGATAATGTCATGCTCTACGCCAGATGTTTCTCCCGGCAGCTCAGAGAAAATCTCTTTGTTGCGAAGTACAAACTCTTTAACCTCCTGTTGTTGGGGTTTCGATAAGGTGACTGTGATTCCAACCTCGGGAACTAAGCAATCAGACTGGGCCGGTGACAAAGTCTTTGCGACTAGGGATTCCCTATCCCTCCAGGCTTTCAGCAGATTGATGTGATATATCTGTTCCGGCTTTCACCTTCCTGGCTGTCTGACCCTGTAGTTCACCTCACTCACTTTTTCAATGATTTCGTAGGGACCTTGCCATTTGGCCATGAATTTGCTTTCAACCGTAGGGACTAGCACCAATACCCTATCCCCCAGGGAAAAAGTACGGGTCTTGGCCCCACGGTTGTACACTCTCTGCTGTGCTAACTGCGCTTGGGCCAAATGTTCCTTTACGATTGGCATTACCTCTGCAATTCTATCTTGCATCAGGGCGACATGCTCAATCACACTCCTGTGGGGAGAACTCTCATTTTCCCAAGTTTCCTTGGCGTTATCCAGCAGCCCTCTTGGGTGTCTCCCATACAGTAACTCGAAGGGTGAGAAACCCGTAGAGGATTGGGGTACCTCCCTAATGGCAAACATCAAATAGGGTATTAGGCAGTCCCAATTCTTTCCATCTCTATCCACCACCTTCTTTAACATTTGTTTTAGGGTTTTGTTGAATCTTTGAACCAACCTATCTGTTTGGGGGTGATACACAGACGTACGTAATTGTGTCACTTTGAATAACTTGCATAGTTCTTTCATAACCCAGGACATAAAGGGTGTACCTTGGTCCGTAAGCAGTTCCTTACAAATACCCATGCGGCTAAAAACAAGAGATAGCTCTTTGGCTATGGTTTTGGCCGAGGTATTTCGAAGACGAATCGCTTCGGATAACGGGTGGCATAGTCCAATATAACCAAAATGTACTGATGCCCCCTAGCGGACTTCATTATCGGACCTACCAAATCCATTGCGATCCTCTCAAAAGGACCTCAATGATAGGAAGCGGTACCAGCGGGTTACGGAAATGTGGCATAGGTGCCGACTTCTGACACACAGGGCAGGAGGAACAATAATTTTCTGTTTGCTTCATGACCCCAGGCCAATAGAATCTCTGCAATACTCTCTCTCTGGTTTTCTCTGTCCCCAGATGACCTCCAAAAATGTGCCCATGGGCCAATTCTAACACCAACTTCCTGTAAGGTTTGGGCACCACAATTTGCTCAATGATTTCTTCTGCCCTTTGAGCCACTTGATACAGCAGGTCCCTTTCCACAGTGAAGTACGGGTAAGTGCAAGTCTTATCTGGGTTCACTAACTCGCCATCTATTTTCACCACATTTTCCCGTGCCTTTATTAGGGTGGGGTCTTTTAACTATTCTGTGGCAAAATTTTCCCTGTGAACCTCGAGATCCGAAAACTCCACAGACGGCATGTTTTCATCTGAGGATGTTGGCTCCTCCCCAGTTTCTCGAGTTTCCCCCGCCAATACCGACAAGGGAAATTCTGGAGAGTCCTCACCACTTTTAGAAGAATTCTGGTCATCATCTTCCTGGTCTATAGGGGCACCAGTGGGGGGCTCAGGACAATCCCAGAGTTCCCAGAACTTTGGAAAATCCCTTCCCACAATGGCATCATGTGGTAAGTGAGACACTAATCCCACCTGATGAGAGAGGTTACCTTTGTAGGTCTCAAAAAACACTGAAGTTACAGGATACTCTCGGGTGTCCCCATGCACACAAATAACAGCCACCTTGTTATTCCCAGAGACCTCTGTAGTAACTAATTCAGCCTTTATCAATGTCACCAGGCTACCTGAATCCAGCAACACATCAACATTTCTACCATTAATACACATTTTACATAAATGTTTCTCAGGTCCCCGAATGCAACTGTTGCGAACAGCGACTGACGTCTGTCCCTTACAAAGTCACATTGCATAGGTTCAGCCACAACTGGGCAATTGGCTGCAATATGTCCCTCTTGCCGGCAGCGGTAGCAAATAATCTTTTTCGCTGCCTCTTGCGGCCTGGGCTTCCAGGGCTGCTCCTGCCAGACATTAGGTTGAACCCCCACCCTCTCACTCTCTCCACCCTCACCCCTTGAAGTCATCTTACCCGCCACTGGGGATGGTCTGGTCTTGGGGTGGAAAGTCTGTGAGTCCCTGGAAGAGGTGGTCAGGTTCTCTGTAGCCAAGTACATCTCAACCAGATCCACAAGCTTATCTGCAGTTTCTGGGTCTCCATGGCTTACCCACTTTTGGATGGCAGTAGGAAGAGCTCTCAGGAAATGATCCATAACAACACGTTCCACAATGTTTGGTGGCTGCAGCCACTTCCTGCTCAGGTAAATGAGATCATACATTTGAGACCTGGGGGGTTTTCCAAGCCAGAAAGTCCAGTTATGTACACGCTGAGCCCGGACGGCCAGGGTGACACCCAGCCGTGCCAATATTTCCGTTTTTAGCACCACATAGGCTTTTGCTTGGTCAGGCTCTAGGTCATAATAGGCTTTCTGCGATTCCCAGTTAACAGAGGGGCCACCAGTCCAGCCCACTGCTCCTTAGGCCACTTTTCCCTTTCAGCAGTCCTTTCAAATGTGATCAAAAACACCTCTGGATCATCCTCTCCAGTCATTTTTGTCAGTAAATAGCTCACACCAAAGGATGCGGTATTAGTGGAACCACTTGCCTCACTGGCCTGCGGACATTGCTGCATTATTGTCTCCATTTGTTGTTGGAGTCTCTGCTCTTGGTTTTGTAACAGGTCTGTGAAGCGGGCCTGAGATTGCTGCTGGGCTTGTTGCTGAGCTTCCAGACTCTGCAGGTGAGCTTGCTGCTCAGCCTCCAGACTCTGCTGGTGAGCTTTCTGCTGAGCTTCCAGACTCTGCTGCAAAGTTGCATTTGTCTGCTGCTGGGCTGCGAGGCTCTGTTGTTGAGCTGCAAGGCTCTTTTGCAAACCCGCATTTGTCTGCTGCTGATTTGCATTTGCTAGAGCCAGCTGTCTCAGTATCTCCTCCATGCTGGCCTTAAAGAAAAAACTGCCCGCATTCTCCACCAACTGTGAGGGGGTTAGCTCGGCCCCTGGATGGGTTCACCACACAAAATTAGGCACAGCAGACAGCGTTGCAGGTGAAAAAAAAAAACAAAGGTGCGGTTTATTTATGCTATATGCAGTGAAAAATATAACAGCAAAACAAAAAGAAACATGAAAAGAAATCCTGGTCAGTTTGACCACTTACTACACATGTAGATTCCCTATCTAACAACTGGGTGCAGCCTTGTGCTGCCCCAGTCCCTATCTCTCTTTTAGAAGTTTGCCACACAGGCATTAACTCACCGCACAGGACAGATACCACACTCCCCAGTCTACACACACAGAACTGGTTCCAGGGTGGAGCATCTCCCTAAGCATTCTGGGTTTTTTTGTATAGGTCTTAATGAGCCCACTTACTTCAGCTGGGCTCATTAACTCTTCCCCTGCAGGACTCCCAGCACTCCCCCTAGTGGTATAAGTCAGCATAAAGCCTGAACCTAGGGCATACATATTTTCCATCCTGGATGCAACCAGGTGATTTATTTTGCCTGCTGTCACAATATATATATATATATATATATATATATATATATATATATATATATATATATATATATATACAGGGCTTTTTTTCAGGGGAACTTGGTGGAACTCCACCACCTCTGGCTCAGACCCTTTGGTGCCTGCTCACCACAATCACTTGTAAACACAGAAGTCTGGTTTCTGTGTTTACAAGTGACAGCTCTGCACTTTGTGTATAACCCCCATGAACTCTGCACTCTGTATGTAATGCAATCCTGGTATTTAATGCCCCTTTAAGACCCTCCTACTGTTTGTGAAATATGACCACACCCACTATTTGCTGTGATTTGGTGGGTGTGTGTGGGGAGGGGTTTTGGGGGGTCGTGGTTGAGTTCCAGCACCTATTGTTTGAGAAAAAAAGCCCTGTATATATATGTATGTGTGTGTGTGTATAAATATATATATAATTATTACCACTAATGCGTTTTTATCTACTACCTTTAAACTGCCATGTGCCAACAAAAAATATAGAATATATAAAGTAAAACATATAAATAATATTAATTACTGCACTATTTATTTATATGTTTTACTTATATTTTATATTTTCAAAATTTTCTTATGAATGTCTCCTTTAATTTTGTAAATGTTGTCATGCCTATGTGTCACCACTGGGGGCTGTATAGAGCACTTACCATCTCATGCTTCTCAGAGAGCTCACGATGTGTCCAGGAAACAGCAGTTTTCTTCCTCTGGCTGGCAGCAGACCTCCGGTAAGTCTGGGAGAGTTTTTCCTCCCCACCAGATGCCCCCTGTGCTGTTTTTTCTTCCCTTCTTCTCGAGGAAGGAGCGCTTCAAAAAAAAAAAAAAAAAAGGGCGCAAACGGCACACCGCTCGGTGGCTTCCAGGCCCCCCCTTCGCCATGTCTTCCCCTCTCTCTGTGATCCTATAGGATCGGAAGCCGCGCTCGCGTGGGAAAAGCTCTTTTTTGAAGGAAAGAGTAAGAGCCTTAGACGACGGGGGCGGGGCTTAGTGCGGCGTTGGCGTCCTCCAACGTTCAGGGTGGGAAGGGGTGTTTTAAAAGGCACCATTGTTGCTGTTACAAGCTGCGGAGGGACACAAGAGCAAAGGTGGCATGTAAGAGGTTTGGTGACACAGGCATTCCTTTGACACATTTACTACTGCATCAGGCTAAGCATTAATAGCAGCAGCAGAACTGGACTATTGCTCAAGCAGTGGATGCATTCCTTCTGGTAGAACCTCTGCTTTGTGCATCGGGCTATGGTCGGAAGGGGGGTTAAAAACACCTCAAAAAAGGGCTCTAGAAAGACTATAGTTGCACAGAAGCCTAGAACCATCTCAAAAAGGATGGCATCCTCCCCTGAGAGTAATATGGCTGGTCAGAGTGAGCCATCAGGAGGGGCAAGTGTTGCAGCTGCTCTTAACACTGCAGCCTCTGTGTATATTACTAAGGAGGTTTTTTTCTTCAACCATTTTAAGTTTGGAGCAAAAAATTGATGCTTTAATTGCATTCCAGAGTGGGACTAAGCGTAGCAGGTCCCCGTCCATTGCTCAGGACCCTCATGCTGAGGAACAAGGGGCGAGAGCTGACGATTTTCTCTCAAGGGACCAGGAAGAGGCTGATGTCTCCTCTTCCAAAGAACCTAAGAAGGAAGGATCAGGTTTGCAGGAAAGGTTGTTGGTACATTCTCTCACTGAATTGGTCCGCTCCACATTTTTATTGCCAGTAACGCAGTCAGTCGATGAGCCCACTTCTAGTTTGGGTTCACTAAAGCCTCCCCAATCTGTTCATGCTTTTCCTATCCATTCATGGCTAAAAAAGCTTATGTATTCTGAGTGGGAGCACCCAGATAAACAGTTTTTTTCCTCCAAAAAAGTTTTCAATACTTTACCCTATGGAGGAAGAGTTCTATAAGAAATGGGGAATTCCAGCAATTGACGCTGCTATATCCTCCTGTACACAAAAACCTGACTTGTCCAGTAGCCAATGCTCATATGCTAAAGGATCCAACAGATAAGAAGTTGGAATTCCTTTTTAAAAACTATATTTCGCTAGCAGGTTCAGTTGTTCAGCCTGCGCTGGCAGCGATCAGTGTATCTCAGTCCTTAAAGGACCAGTTTATAGAGGTGCTCAAGGTTATTCCTGATCAGCAGGCCCAGGATTTGGCCGGGATATCAGAAGCGTTGTGTTTTACAGTAGACGCTATGAAAGATTCTATTCTTCAGGCCTCACGCTCATGCTAGGGCTGGTGCATGTGCGTAGAATCCTATGGTTAAAAAATTGGTCAGCCGAAGCGCCATGTAAAAAGCTCTTGGCCAGTTTCCCATTTCATGGTGAACGGTTATTTGGAGACGATCTGGATAAGTATATCCAAAGAATTTCTAATGGGAAAAGTTCCCTTTTACCGGTTAAGAAGTTTAAGCATTTTTCTTTTAAATGTGCTTCTTCTCCAGTGCCAGGGGCATGAGCCTCCAGGCAGTCACGATGGCCTCCACCGTCAGGTTCAAGAGGTAAACCTCAGGGTCAGTCCCAGGGCCAAAAGAGGACCTGGGGGAGGAAACCCACAAAACAAAATACTAAAGCCTCCTTATGAATGGGCGCCCCCCCGCTTGCTCGAGTAGAGGGAAGGCTTCTACAGTTTTCATGGGTCTGGCAGGAACAATGTCAGATGGGTGGCTTCTTCAATTTCTCTAGGTTACAAACTAGAGTCCTGAGAGTTCCCGTTTCCTCGTTTTCTCAGATCAAACATTCCCAGAGATCCAGTGAAAAAGAAGTCTCTCTTCCTAGCTTTGGATCATCTATTGTCTCAAAGAGTAATATCGGTGGTCCCCTTGTAAGAGCAAGGATTTAGGGTTTTATTCAAACCTTTTCACGGTTCCAAAACCAAACAGGGATGTCAGACCCATTTTGGATCTCAAAGATCTAAAACAGTTTTTGAATATCCCTTCCATTCACATGGAGTCAATCCGATCAGTAGTCTCCATCCTACAAGGGGGAGAATTTCTGGCGTCAATCGACATCAAGGATGCTTATCTCCATGTGCGAATTTTCCCCGCTCGTCAGAAATTTCTACGCTTCGAGGTAGAAAATCTTCATTTTCAGTTTGTAGCTACTGCACCTCGAGTGTTTACAAAGGTCCTGGCTCCTCCTTTAGCCAGGTTAAGGGCTCAAGGTATAACGACACTAGCCTATTTAGACAATCTACTCTTGATAGATCAGTCGGTGGTCCGCTTAAACCAAAGTTTGGTCATCGCAGTCAGCTACCTGGAATACCTAGGTTGGATTCTCAACCTATAGAAATCCTCCTTAAAACCATAAAGGAGATTGCAGTACTTGGGGCTGATCATAGATACAGTTCAGAAGAAGGTGTTTTTGCCCCAGGAAAGGATCGGTTCCATAAAGAAACTGATTCAGTTGGTCAAAACAAAGAAGAATCCTTCATTTGACTTTGCATGAAGTTATTGGGAAAGATGGTGGCTTCTTTCGAGGCCGTTCCGTATGCGCAGTTTCATTCAAGACTGCTGCAAAACAGTATCCTGTCAACTTAGAACAAGAAGGTTCAAGCTCTGGACTTCCCAATGCGTTTATCCCCCAAAGTGCGTCAGAGCCTCAATTTGTGGTTGATATCCAGGAATCTTCAAAAAGGAAAATCCTTTCTACCAGTCACCTGGAAGGTGGTAACAACAGATGCCAGCCTTCTGGGCTGGGGAGCAGTCCTGAAAGAAGTGTCTGTCCAAGGGAATGGTCCAAATCAGGGAGGACATTGCCCATCAATATTCTAGAGATTCGGGCAGTACGCCTGGCCCTAGAGGCCTGGACACTGACTACGGAATTGTCCTGTCAGGATCCAATCCGACAATGCCACAGCTGTAGCCTATATCAATCACAAAGGGGGCCCGAGAAGTCATGCGGCCCAGAGAGAGGTGAATCATATTCTATCTTGGGCAGAAAACAACATTCCTTGCCTATCAGCAATTTTCATTCCAGGAATAGAGAATTGGCAGGCGGACTACGTGAGTCACCAACAATTGTTCCTGGGACAATGGTCCCTTCACCCCGACAACTTTCTGTCAATAAGTCAAAGGTGGGGAGTTCCGGACATGGATCTGTTTGCAACCAGGTTCAACAACAAGATCGACAACTTTGTGTCAAGGACAAGGGATCCATTGGCATACGGAACAGATGCCTTGGTTTTTCCATGGGATCAGTTTTCACTGATTTATGCGTTCCCTCCTGTTCTGCTTCCGCGCCTTCTTTGCAGGATCAAGCAAGAAGGGAAGGAGGTGATTCTTGTGGCCCCAGCATGGCTCAGGAGATCTTGGTTTGCCGAGATCATAAAGATGGTGGTAGGGGACCCTTGGACCCTACCACTGTGACCAGACCTTCTCTCGCAAGGTCCGGTATTCCATCCTACCTTACAAACGCTAAATTTAACGGTTTAGCTATTGAGACCCACATTCTGAAAGACTGTGGGCTGTCAGCTTCAGTAGTTTCTACTTTGGTTAATGCTAGGAAGCCGGCCTCCAGAGTCATATACTATAGAGTCTGGAAGGCATATGTCTCCTGGTGTGAATCCAGGGGTTAGCATCCCAGGAAATATGTCATAGGTAGGATCATTGAATTCCTACAGATGGGATTAGAAATTAAGCTGGCCTTGAGTACTATCAAAGGCCAGGTGTCGGCCTTATCAGTGTTTTTTCAACGACCACTTGCTTCACACTCTCTGGTTTGTAGATTTATTCAGGGCGTAACACGGATTAATCCTCCAGTTAGGTCACTCCTGAACCCTTGGGACTTAAATTTAGTCCTGTCGGCATTACAAAAACAGCCTTTTGAGCCAAGGCGAGATATTCCCTTAGTCCTCTTGATAAGGAAAATCATTTTCTTGGTTGCCATATCTTCTGCAAGAATCAGAATTGGCTGCTCTTTCTTGTAAAGAGCCATATTTGATTATTCATAAGGATAAGGTTGCATTGCGGCCTCATCCTAAATTCCTACCGAAGGTAGTGTCAGGTTTTCATTTAAACCAGGATATTGTTCTGCCTTCTTTTTTTTAGAGAGGTCACTACATTCTCTTGATGTGGTGAGAGTGGTCAAGGTCTATTTGAAAGCTACCGCTCAAATTCGTAAAACCGATGTTTTGTTTGTGTCGCCAGAGGATCCTAAAAGAGGACAGGCAGCGTCGAAATCTACTATTTCTAAATGCATTAGTCGAGTGATTGTTCAAGCTTATGGATTAAAGAAGAAAAAATCCTCCTTTTCATATTAAAGCGCACTCCACCAGGGCTGTTAGTGCCTCTTGGGCAGTGCATCCCCAAGCCTCCATGGCTCAGATCTGCAAGGCCGCAACTTGGTCTTCACTTCATACATTTACCAGATTCTATCAAGTAGATGTAAAAAGTCATGAGGATATCGCCTTTGGGCGCAGTGTACTGCAGGCTGCAGTATAAGTCATCTAGTCTCTTGGTGCCCTACTTTTGTTGTGTCTCCCTCCCTTCAGTTGGCATTGCTATGGGACATCCCACATAGTAACTATTATGGCTCTGTGTCCGGTGATGTACGATAAGAAAATAGGATTTTTATAACAGCTTACCTGTAAAATCCTTTTCTTTGAAGTACATCACAGGACACAGAGGTCCCTTCCTTCTTTTTGGTATACATGTGTATTGCTTTGCTACAAAACTGAGGTACTCCCAGTAGTGGGAGGGGTTATATAGGGAGTGCACTTTTTGTCTTAGGGCGTGCCAGTGTCCATCACCTGAAGGTGGCCTATAACCCACAAAGTAACTAATATGGCTCTATGTCCCATGATTTACTTCAAAGAAAAGGATTTTACAGGTAAGCTGTTATAAAAATCCTATTTTTAAGATCCAGCGTTCCCTCGGACCCTCCAAAGAAAAGCTTATGGCGCGTACACATGACCAGACTTTTTGGCAGAAAAGGTCAGACGGAATTATTCCGTAGGACATTCCAATCGTGTGTGGGCTTCATCTGACTTTTTCTCTCTAAAATTCTGACGGACCTAGAAATAGAACATGTTTCAAATCTTTCCGACGGAATCAGTTTCTATCGGGAAAACCGGTCGTCTTTATGCTATTCCGCCGGACCAAAAACGACGCAAGGGCAGCTATTGGCTACTGGCTATTGAACTTCTTTTTTCTAGTCCTGTCGTACGTCATCGCGTTCTAAACAATCGGACTTTGGTGTGATCGTGTGTAGGCAAGTCCGTTTCAGCGGAACTCCATCGGAACCTATTCTGACGGAAAGTCCGGTCGTGTGTACGCGGCAATATTTCAGGCACTAGATCATTTAGTGCATCGGGTAGTTATTTTATTTTAACCTGTTCATGGTTCACAAACCAAACGGGGACACAAGGCCCATTTTGGATCTAAGATCCCTGAACCTCCTATTAATCCAGTCCTTTCGGATGGAGTCTGTCCGCTCAGTAGTAGCCTCACTCCAGATGGGAGACTTCTTAACCTCCATCAATATCAAAGACGCGTATTTACACATACCTATCTCTCAGCCTCATTAGAGGTTCCTGCGATTTGCAGTAGAGAAACGTCATTTCCAGTTTGTGGCTCTGCCCTTCCTGCTTGCCACAGCACCCTGGGTGTTTACAAAGGTCCTAGCACCAGTACTGGGTCTTTTAAGGGCCCAGGGAATCTTGGTGCTCAGATATCCTGACGACCTCCTGCTCAGATATCACTCATTACAGGCTCTAGAACAGAGCATAGCTTGCACAGTGCGATATTTAGAAAGCTTGGGCTGGGTCATAAAAACCGAAAAGTCAGCCTTGAGACCAGCTCAAAGTCTGAAGTATTTAGGTCTGATCCTAGATATGGTCCAGACAAAGGTATTTTGGCCACCCATAAGGATTTGTGCCCTGAAGGATCAGGTGCTTCAGATAAGGAGCACCAGAAAACGGCTCTCCATTCGGCTCTGTATGAGTCTACTAGGAAGGATGTGTCCGCCTTCGAGGCAGTGCCCTATGCCCAGTTTCATTCCAGGCCTATGCAAAAAGACATCTTGTTGGCTTGGAACAGGAGAGGGTCAGGATTATCCCATGTTGTTATCTCCTTCGTGTGCTTAAGCCTAAGATGGTGGTTGCAGGATCAGAACCTGCAAAAGGGAAGATCCTTCCTCCCGGTGTCTTTGAGAGTACTGACCACAGACGCCAGTCTCTCGGGCTGGGAAGCAACCCTAGAGGGGCTCACAGCTCAGGGGAGATGGTCAAGGGCAGAATAGAGCCTGCCCATCAACTTCCTGGAGTTGCGGGCAGTAGGTCTGGCCCTACGGTCCCGGATGGAGGAGCTTGAGGACTGCCCTATCCGGGTTCAGTCCGACAATGCCACTGCATTGACCTATATAAATCACCAGAGCCGTAACAGGCATCGTTAAGCTCAGAAAGAGGTGAACCACATACTAGCCTGGGCAGAGGGACATGTGCTGGTTCTATTGGTGGTCCATATTCCGGGGGTAGAGAACTGGAAGGCAGATTATCTCAGCCACCAGCAGATCTGTCCGGGGGAATGGTTCCTACACAAGGTTTTCCTGGAAATTTGCCTGCACTGGGGATGGCCAGATGTCGATCTATTGGCATCCAGGTTCAACAACAAGCTACATCAGTTTGTGTCTCGAAAAGGTATCCCCTGGAGCAGACGCTCTGGTAGTTCCATGAAGCCAGTACGCCCTGGTTTATGCTTCCCCCCCCCGATCCCTCTCCTTCCACATTTGTTGCGCAGGATTCGGAGAGAGGGGATTCCAGTCATTCTGGTGGCACCAGCCTGGCCCAGAAGGCCCTGGTTTCCGGAGATTGTGAGATTGGCAATAGACGGGTCATGGACGCTTCCACGCCACCCCGATCTACTTTCTCAAGGTCCTATATTCCTCCCCTCTAAACTTGACGGCATGGCTATTGAAGCCAGGGTGCTGAAGGATCGTGGCATTTTGGGACCAGTGGTGTCTGCCCTAGTAAATGCTAGGAAAGCTGTCATTAGGAAGATCTATCATAAGGTCAGGAAGACTTATATTGCTTGGTTTGAAGCCAGAAAAGGGCATCCTCGGAAATACATGATTGAGAGAATTCTCTTTTCTATAGTCAACTGTGAAAATCAAATTGGCTTTGAGTACATTCAGAGGTCAGATTTGGGCCTCGTCGGTATTCTTCCAAAGGCCTTTAGCCTCCCATTCACTGGTCCGAACCTTTATGCAGGGGGCAACTCGTTTGCTTCCCAACATTAGGTCACCTATGTGTCCTTGGGAAATTTGGTGCTGTCTGTTACAGAAACTACCATTTAAGCCTATCAAGGAAATTCCATCAATCTTGCTGTCACTCAAGCTAGCCTTCCTGATGGCCATCACCTCAGCTAGAAGGGTGTTGGAATTGGCAGCCCTTTCATGTAGGGAACCATACCTAATTGTTCACCACGACAAGGTGGTGTTGCGTCCTTTTCCATCCTTCTTGGCAAAAGTGGTGTCGCCTTTTCATTTAAATCAGGACATTGTTTTGCCTTCTTTATTCTCTCAGCCGCGTTCGGTGGAAGAGAGACAACTGCATTCCTTGGATGTTGTCCGGGCAGTCAGAGTTTATTTGTCTAGATCTGTGGAGATCAGAGGATCAGACTACTTTTTTGTTTTACCAGATAGACCCAAGAAGAGGCAGGCAGCTTCCAAAGCTTATGATGCCAACTGGGTCCGCAAGTTGATCATTCAGGCCTATGGTCTCAAACGTAAGGCTCCTCCCTTTAGGGTGAGAGCTCATTCTACCAGGGGTGTAGGAACCTCCCTGGGGTTTTCTCCATCAGGTATCTGTGGCTCAGATTTGTAAGACTGCTACCTGGTCTTCAGTGCATATGTTCACAAGATTTTATCAGGTAGATGTTAGAGATTCGGCTTTTGGCCGTAGTGTACTACAGGCTGCTGTTTAAAGTCTGATGGCTATTTGTGTTTGGCAGAGTGTCTCCCTCCCCTCAAGGCTTTTTCTCTGGGATGTCCCAGTAGGTTATGAATATTAGCCTAATGCCGTGTACACATGGCCGGACTTTTTGACCAAACTTGTCAGACGGAACAAATCCGTCGGACAATTCGACCGCGTGTGGTTTTCATCGGACCTTTTCTGTCGAAAATGTGACGGACTTTAGATTTAGAGCATGTTTCAAATCTTTCCGACGGACTTGAGTCCGGTCAAAAAATCAGTTCGTCTGTACGCTAGTCCGACGGATGAAAACTGACGCTAGGGCAGCTATTGGCTACTGGCTATGAACTTCCTTATTCTAGTCCGGTTGTATGTCACCACGGTCGAATCCGTTGGACTTTGGTGTGATTGTGTGTAGACAAGTCCGATTCAACGGAAGTCCATCAAAGTCCAACGTGATTCAGTCCGTCGAAAGTCTGGTCGTGTGTACACAGCATAACTCTGTTTCTCGTGATGTATGTTAAAGAAAATTGGATTTTTTCATCATACTTGCCTGTAAAATCCTTTTTTTTTTTATACATCACGGGACACAGAGGTCCCTCCCCTCTTTTTTTGAGGATTTAGCACTTGCTACAAAACCTGAAGTACTTCCTGTAGGGGAGGGGTTATATAGGGGCAGACTTCCAGTCTAATGCCCCGTACACACGATCGGACATTGATCGGACATTCCGACAACAAAATCCATGGATTTTTTTCGACGGATGTTGGCTCAAACTTGTTTTGCGTACACACGGTCGCACAAAGTTGTCGGAATTTCCAATCGCCAAGAACGTACCACGTACGATGAGACTAGAAAAGGCCAGTTCAGAACCAAGCGCGGCACCCTTTGGGCTCCTTTTGCTAATCTTGTGTTAGTAAAAGTTTGGTGAGAGACGATTTGCGCTTTTTCAGACTCGTGGTTTTCAGATCGTTTTCTGCTGTTCAGTTTGTGCTTGTGGGTTTGTATCTGCCCTTCAGTGCGTACAGCGAGTTACGCGTGACTCTTGTCATTGTGTTCTTGTTTGTTCGTTACTGTTTTTCAGGTCGCTCTTCACAGGCCTTGCTGTTCTTCAGTGCGTTCTGTTACTCCGTTCTGAGCAGCCGACCGTTTTCTAGCCATGTTGCGTATATGTACTCCTCGTAGAGTTCATGCTGTGCGGGGGCTTGGTGTTGGGGTCCTGACCTTGGTACAAGTCCAGTTCATGTACAGGGTGGGGAGGAGTTCATGGACCAAGAATTGGTTGCTCCAGCGTGACCAGTTCTGTCATATGCCTTTGCTCCGTGAGATCCGTGAGAATAATCCTGATGATTTCAGGAACTTTCTCAGGATGACGGACCCTGTATTTCACCGTTTGTTGGGTTTGCTGACCCCCTATATCAGCAGGCAGGATACCTGCATGAGGCAAGCCATCACTCCGGAGCAGAGGCTCGTCGCCACCCTGCGGTACTTGGCGACGGGGAGAATAAGCTGTGAATGTCCCCTTTGTCCTCATGCATGCTGGATTTTTATGTAAATTTTTTTTTTCTCCTTCATACATATTTGCCTTCACTTACCTCCCCAACATGGTCTCCTGGCCCTATATTCACCTCATGTAGTCACTTAACAATGTATTTTATCAGCTCCATAGTAGTGCTTTACCCCAAACACCCCCCAAAATGTTTTAAAATGTGCTTTGTGCTTTAAATTCAGGCAGAGTGCCAGAGGCTTTTTTTGGGGGTCCCCAAATCATTTGGAACCCTCCCTCCCCCCCAAGTCAGCTGATACCAATTCTCTATCTATCCTCAATCATCTATCTGCTGACTTTGCCAAACCCATACACACTATACCCATCTCTTTTGTGGTCAGATTTATGGATGAATTCCCCAAAGCATATAATGCAAGGGCCTGCCTGTATACTTTCAAATGGTACTGTTTAAAGTTCTTGTATACTATTATTATCTTGATAGGTAATTGTAGAATTTCCAAATGTGCTCAAATGTGTACAATGTGTATTTATATCTTTGTATTATGACACTTATTACCTGTCCAGTGGGCTGCCAATAGTGTAACTAAGGAGGGGCTGGCCACAGTAATACCCATTATTTAGGCATTCATCTCTCAATGAAGTGGAGAGGGTTACCTGTCCAAGAGCCCCCCCCTAAAATGTTAAAAATGGCCCATGCGAGGGGGGGAGGGGGAATTTGATATGTGTACCTTATACTTTGGTCTTTAAAAACTCCCTCAAATAAATGTTATCTTGATGTTGGCCAAGAATGTTTGTGTCTAATCTGCTTTCCCTGTTTATGTGCAAAATGACTAATTTTTTGTTGTTGTTTGACTCCGCAGTTTCCTTCCACGCCACAGGAATGGCAGACTGTGGCCTCCCATTTTGCCCAGCGGTGGGACTTTCCTAACTGCGGAGGGGCAATTGATGGGAAACACGTCCACATCGTCCCACCACCCAACTCGGGGTCATACTATTATAATTACAAGGGGTTCAATAGTATTGTGATGTTGGCGGTGGTGTTGGCTACTTACGAGTTCCTGTATGTGGACGTGGGGAAGAATGGCCGGATGTCCGATGGTGGAGTCATCACCCAGACAGAGTTTTACAGGCGTCTCCAGAATGGCAGCTTGGACTTGCCACCTCCAGAAGACAATGTGAAAGGACTCCCATTCGTCTTCATTGCAGATGAAGCGTTTGCGCTGGGGGACCATCTTATGCGGCCATTCCCGATGAGGACCCTCACCCCGGACCAGAGGTTTTTTAATTACTGGCTGGCCAGAGCCAGAAGAGTGGTGGAGAACACGTTTGGAATCATGGCCAGCCGGTTCCGCCTATTTCTTACACCCATACACATGGCGGAGTATAAACTGAATCATATTATCCTGGCGTGCTGTGTTCTACACAACTTTTTACGGCAACATTCTGCCAACTATGCAGGCTCAGTTGGGCCTGAGGCTGGAATTCTAAATGAAACAACCCTGACGGCGCTTGAAAGTGGCCGTCCTGGCTTGCCCCCCCTGAGTGCCCCTGATGTCCAGCTAAGATACCTTGAATACTTTGCGGATAGGAGGGCTATCAATATGCCAGACAATGTCTGAAACCTTTTTCAAATAATAATAAAAAAATAACTACTCAAATCTTTGGTGACATTTACTGCGTGTGTTTCTTTTAGCTGACCCTGACAGAAATGTGGTGAGTCCTGAAAATGGTGTGATTGTGTAACCTTACAAAGCACTGTTGGGTGTTATTTACTAAAGGCAAAGACACTTTGCACTACAAGTGCACTTGAAACTGCACTTGTAGTACAAAGTGGATTTGCCCTTAGGAAATGACACCCATTGTCACAGAAAACACCAAATAGAGCACCACAAAAGTGTTGGAGCGCTGAGACAATAATCCACACATTCTTGATTAACAATCTTTTTAATACCAGCACAATCACATGTGCATTTAGAAAAGGTTTTTTAAAACAAACCAACATGTTTGTTGTATAACAATTTTTGGGGTCACATTAGAAAAAGTAGAAATGTCCATTTAAGATAAAACAGGCATGTTAAAAACCAACAAGAAAGACACAAATCTTGAACTTACAAAGTTCACATTTGGTAGAACTTGAAGGCAATATCAGACATGAGTATTTACAAACTGCGTTCGGGGTGAAGTCACCCCAGGAAAAGCCAAATTTTGAAGATGCACACAAATTGCCAAATGTCAACATGTGCTAGCTGCCATCATGGGGGATCAAGGGACGTGTTTTTGGGGTACAACCCCTTCCTCACAGCTACTTTATTATTGAGGAAGGGGTTGCACCCCCAAAACGCGTTCATTGATCTCCCATGATGGCAGATAGCACATGTTGACACACTGTGTGCATCTTCAAAATTTGGCTTTTCGCAAATATTTCAAAAAATGGTAAAGATTTTTAGCACACAAAAAACCCAAGGGATTTGGAGGGGTTTTAAACTCTCCCTAAAACATCAATGATGTTCTTCATTTTTTGTTGAACATCATTGATGTTTTTCAGGATGTTTTCCAAGTCCCTATTACACCCCATGATCTCCCCGATCAGGATCTGTGCACTTTCTGAGGTGAAATGCCCTGGATCCACAACATCACGATCACCTAAAAAGATAGAAACAAAAACACACCATGTATTATAAATATGCCGGCATCCATCTCTTACCTGAGCCTGTGGTTGCAGACACTCACCTGTTGTGGTGCCAATTTCCACCACATCTTCCTCGTCCTGCTCTGCTTGGCTTGGGTGGATTTCCCCTTCTTCCAGAGGTGGGGGGTCTGTAGTCTCCTCGGATGAGGGGTGTCCTCCGAGTCTAGACTAGAAAGAACATCAGGGGCGGGCGGAGTTTCACACATGCTCAGTTTCTATAAAGCGTAACACGCGTGCGTAGTTTGTACGCTCTGTGAGCGGAGGAAGGAGTAACGGAGGCGCCGATCGTGATTGCGAAGGTAAGATTTAACATTGGGCCTATACTGCTTCTAGATTGAGGCCTGTATTTGCACAAGTTTAGAAACTTTAGGCTGACATTAGGGTTTGTCTTGTTTTGTGTCTTGCAGTGAAAATGGATATCTTGAAGGATCAGGACTTTATGCCAAACTTCTTTGATATGTTCAGGGAGCTGCCTTGTCTGTGGCAGATAAACCACCCTGAATATAAGAACCAAACAAAGAGGAAGGCAGCGCTGGATAATTTGTTGGAATTTGTGAAGACGGTGATCCCCATGGCAGACATCACCTATTTGAAGGGCCTTCCAGGCAGCAACATGTGGAGGAGCCCAGCTTGAGCCAGGTATAGCATTCTTCTAAATATTTCTGGTTGTCCAATCAATGATGTTAATTAGATGTTAGTTTGGATTGCTAATTTATGATTGTGATTGATGAAGCAAAAACTAAAACCATGTCCCTTTTTCGTACACAGGGAAGTCTCAGCCAGGAGGTGGCCAGGCCAAGCAGGCTGCCTGATATCCAGGTCCCTCCCCTCCACCTTCAAAGAAAAAGTGGCAGGAAGAGGAGTAACCTGGAGGAGGCTGCCATAGGCCTCTTTTGGAAGGCTACTGAGGCCCTCAGAACACCCCACAATGTGGAGGGGGACTTTGCTGGCATAACTGCATGCAAAATGATGCAGATGGAGGAGGGCCAACAACTCCTGTTTGAGTTCTTAATTTTGGAAGCTCTCAATAAGGGGTTGAGGGGCCAAATAACATGTGCTACCCACATTTGTGACCTCACACATAGTCCTCCTCCTCCTCCTCCAGGTCCTACTCCTTCTCCTGCCACATCTTCAACACCAGAGCCACAGCCGTGAAGGAAGCGTGGAAGGAAGATCAGAGAGTGATGGCCCTGTGTTCAGTCTGGTCTGGCAAAATATGCAGGCTCTTGTAGTACCACAGCCTGGGGACACAGATGTCATCTGCTGCTTTCCGGATCTCTGGGACTTCTGGACCAGACTGCACTCCCTTAGATAAGGACTCCTCAGGCCACCAATTTTGCTGGAAAATAATTGATGTGTGCCCTGGGGGTCCAAGGCTTTGCCAATTTATGATGTTTATCCAGCGTTGCCTCCCTCTTTGTTTGGTTCTGTGCCCTTCATAAAGGAATTTTTGGTTCAATTATACTCGCCTATGTGTGTTTTCCTTCAAAAAGGACAGTTTGTGAGGAGGCAGGTACATTTCAAATATACAATGAGAAATTAACAAGGGACACCAACACCAAGCAATCTCCTTGAGATTAAATAATACAAGATACCAATGGTGTATAAAACAACAAAAAACAAATTTAGTCAGATGTGACAAATTAAAATATATTGAGGGAATCACGATAAATAATAAAGAAAGAAGTTTGTGAGAAGTCTGTGTGAATATGAGCAGCAAAACTACTTCATTCTTCTCACATTATAAAGAAGAAGAGAGTGCGCTGTATTAAACAATTTTAAACATTGCAGCGTGGTGAAAGTGCTCTATCCATTCCGAACGCTAATTTTACCAGACCGAGCTGTTCTGTCTCGGAATTTCTTCTGAGCATGCGTGGCACTTTGTGCGTCGGAATTGTCCACACACGGTCGGAATTGACGCGATCGGATTTTGTTGTGGGAAAATTTTATAGCCTGCTCTCAAACTTTGTGTGTCGGAAAATCCAAGGGAAAAAGTCAGATGGAGCCCACACACGGTCGGAATTTCCGACAACACGCTCCGATCGCACATTTTCCGTCGGAAAATCCGACCGTGTGTACGGGGCATAAGACTTTGTCTACCATTGTCCATTCACCTAGAGATAGCGTTTAACCCAGTAGGTAATGAATATTAAATAACTCTGTGTCCCGTGATGTATTTAAAGAAAAGTATGACAAAAAAATACTATTTTTCTGCTGGCTCACACACAGCTCATGTTACAAAACAAAATCTTGATTCTTGTGTGCTCTCTCAGACTGAGTCATTCACAGACTCAAAGTCTTATTGCTGCCTCATACACAGCTCATGATACTAAACAGAATCTCGTGTGCTGCTCTGTGATTTAATCAGAGACTTAACTTAATTTAGGTTTAGTGTTGCACGACTGAGCAATTGTCAGTCAAACTACACTATATTGTCATAAGTATTTGGGCGCCTGCCTTTTATGCGCACATGAACTTTATTGGCATCCCTGTCTTAGTCTGTAGGGTAAATATTGATTTAGCCCACCCTTTGCAGCTGTAACAGCTTCAACTTTTCTGGGAAGGCTATCCACAAGGTTTAGGAGTGTGTCTATGGGAATGTTTGACCAATCTTCCAGAAGCGCATTTGTGAGGTCAGACACTGATGGTGGACGAGCAGACCCCTTTCACACTGGGGCGGTTCGCAGGCGCTATTGCACTAATAATAGCACCTGCAAACCGACCCGAAACAGCCGCTGCTGTCTCTCTAGCGGTGCGCTAGCAGGATGGGAAAAAAAGTCCTGCTAGCAGCATCTTCTGAGCAGTGAAGGAGCGGTGTACACACCGCTCCTTCACCGCTCCTGCCCATTGAAATCAATGGGACAGAGCGGCTATACCGCCGGCAAAGCGCCTCTGCAGAGGCGCTTTGCGGTGGTTTTTAACCCATTCTCGGCCGCTAGCGGGGGTAAAACCGCCCCGCTAGCGGCCGAATACCGACAGTAAAGCGCCGCTTACAATAGTGGCGCTTTACTGCCGACGCCGCCCCCGCCCCAGTGTGAAAGGGGCCTAATTCATCCCAAAGGTGTTCTGTCAGGTTGAGCTCAGGACTCTGTGCAGGCCAGTCAATTTCTCCACCTTAAACTCGTTCATCCATGTCTTTATGGACCTTGTTTTGTGCACTGGTCCAAATCATTTGGTGGAGGGGGGATTATGGTGTGGGGTTATTTTTCAGGGGTTGGGCTTGGCCCCTTAGTTCCAGTGAAGGGAACATTTAAGGCGACAGCATACCAAGGAATTTTGGACAATTTCATGCTCCCAACACTGTGGGAACAGTTCCAACATGACTGCGCACCAGTGCACAAAGCAACTACTGAGGAAGCCTATTGTTGGGTACTACATGTCTAGGAGGGAGGAGCCGAGCCAGTGCCATCACCCAGCTGCCACTGTTGTTGGATAGTGGTGAGCTGGCTGATGTATATTGCTAAGAGTTTTTTTTATGTTTTTTATCTTATAAGTATACTATACTATATACTATAAGTATTTTAATGGGGTCATAAGAATTACATTTTATAATTCTTTAATCTTTCTTCACATGGTATGGATTGATTCATAGAAAGGCCTGGAGGACTTTGGAATGACACTATTGGACTTTCCTATATTATTCATAATTTAAATATATTGTATTTGTGTTGCGCTGCACTGGTTTAATTTGTATTTTGTGGATAAGTCTTGTGAAATCACTATAGAGTGTACAGCGAGCAAGCTTGTAGGTACATTCTTGTATTTAGTATTCATTTTAGGGTAGCGGTGGTTGCGCTGATTGTATATAGCAATATACATATAGTGCATGTACAGTATACTCATTTTAATGCTCCCTGCTCCCCCCCTCCAACCCTATTCTGGCAGCAGTAGATGGTGTGCACAATTGAAGGCATAACATGCTTGTGATGAATATACTCAACTTAATTGTTACGCATGTGTGTCTTAAGGTATACAAAAAGATACTATCTTTGATCATGTGCTTTTCATGTTAGTAATGGTAATTAAAATTTTATACAACACATAAATTTGCCGCCATAATTTCCAACAACAAAAAAATTTAGTAGTATTTCATGAATAGCATCAAGGTGTTGATACTCTTGTAGTTCAACAATTTTTATATATTATAATGACTTGCCTATAATTTCATTGCACATATTCTGCTGGGCCCATAATGGAGGGTTTTATGTCGAGAAAACGTACTTTTATCTGATAAAATCTCGTTTATTTAAACAGTCTATGAACAAGTAGTATCTAACAAATTTCTGGATAATTTCGATTCAAATCAATATCAGTTTCAATTTATTTCAGTTTAAATGCAGCTGCAGCCGAAAAATTAAAATTGAAAACGAAAAAACAAAACATTTTACGAAAATGAATCATATTAACATAACAAATGTAACTAAACAAAAATTTTAACTTAATGAATCCATTCAAATTGAAACCAAAACAATTTTTTCATCCTGCACATGTGTGTTTGGTTTGATTAGCAAACCCTGAAATCAAGTTTTTAATTCCAACTTCAATATTATTAATAAACAAATTGAACAGCATTAGCCCCAAGATAGAACCTTGGGGCACACCACTCACAACTCTAGACCACTCAGAGAATGAGTCATTATCACTACTCTCTGGATCCATTCATGTAGTTTCCTATTCATGTACATACAGTTTCATCAACTCCAACAGACCTAAAATTCCACCATCCAATTTCTCACTTCCTCATGAGAATGATAGGTTGGTCTGACAAGAATTGTCTTTCATAAATCCATGCTGGTTGTGATCTATGATACCTTTATTACAGACAAATTTCTGAATAGAGCACCTTACTATTTCCTCAAAATCCTTACATACATTGATGTAAGGCTGACTGATATGTAGTTCCCTGGTTTACATCTTAATCCCTTTTCCAAAGCCAATCGGTTGATAACATTTCAATCAGTAAGGTGTCTTTTAAAACTGGAAACAGCAGCTTGGCTATTATGGAGCTAAGATAAGGATTTGGTGGTTTGATTCTAAGATTTAAACCCATAACCACCTAGTTTTCACACAAAAACACAATTGTAAATTTCATTACAGTCGCATAAAAACATTAAACATACCAGCAACATCTAGGTTGCTTGTAGGCAGGTTGTAATATGTTGGCCTAAGTAAGTTAGTGTCTGGCTCAGGCCGGGGAGGGTTAAAGCAGAGTTCTGCCTCCTCCCAAAATTAAGTCAGCAGCTACAAATACTCTAGCTGCTGACTTTTACTATTAGGGCACTTACCTGTCCAGGAATCCAACAGTGTCCTCACCCGAGCTGATTCTTAAATCGGCTCTCTGGTGCTGGCACCACCATCTCGGCTAAGAGAAGCCGGCAGAGAAGCCTTGTGGCTTCACAGCTGATTTCCTACTGCACATGTGTGAATCAGGGCGGGTGGAAGGAGGAGGGGGCCGAACTTCCGGCTCTCTTCGCCACGTCGAGTTTATCCGGAAGTGAGAGCGGGTACCTGTCAAAACCAGGTACTCTCCCCCCCCCATAGGTTCCAAATGTGGCAGCTGAAAGGGGGAGGAGGCAGACAGCGGCGCTTCCCCTTTTGGGTTGAGCTCCACTTTAAATTATGTGAGTTCAGTTCCTGGGCTTTTTGGTCCCAGCCAGCCCAACTGTGCTATAAGGGGGAAGGCTGAGGTCTTTGCTTGGTTTTGTCCCCGCTCATGGCTTGTGATATTGGTCTGCTGCGCCTTGCAGTCCACTAAAGGCACCAAGATTTTGAGAGGACATCCAAGTCATGGAGAATATCAACGTGGACGATCACCTCATGGAGCTATGCCCGGGCAGCCACACAACTGTATTTAGCTTATGGATAAGGACGTTGTTCATATTGAACTGGTCTGCTGGACCTTGTTCAGTAAAGCTACATGAACCATTCTAAGCCTGGTCTGAAGTTATTCAAAGGGGTGCATGTTAGTTCTGGCTTATCTAAAGAACCAGGGTCTGTAAGGCACAAAGTGGTATGAAGTAACATCGTTACACAAGGGGTTAACTCAGCAAGACAAGGAGGAGTGTAGTTGATAAGACTAACTAAGCACAAGTTCAAGACACCAAGCAACCAGTCGTAAAGCGTGGTACCTGGTAAACTCACAGGTCCTCCGGTAGCGAGGGGTTCGTTGTCTGGGTCCCTCCCTAGCAGTCGGTTTCCAGTAGCAACCGGATCCAAACCGAATTACGGAGATCCATAGCCTGGTCACAAGGTACAAGAAATAAGGAGTTAATAAGCATGCAGGAGATCCTTGCTGTGCTCAGCGGCACCCCATTCTGTTACTGGATCGAGGTAACTAAGGTATGCTGGACTGGTGGAGTGAGCGCAGGCTCAGCAAGTCCCTCCTAATGCAACATCTACCAAGTTAGTGTGTAGGGCAGCACTTTTCAGAGGAAATCTGAAGTTTACTTCACACGGTGTGAAAGCTAATCTGTAAGCTGGGAAACTGCCTTAACGTTAGATTCTTCACATGACTGCAGTCTCCATGTAGTCCTGGGCATTGATTAGCATCCTCCACGTGAAAGGTATCCCGTGTGCAGGGTGAGGTAGGCCCCACCCACATGCTGATATGCTACAAAGAGTTTTTACAAGCTTATAATTAAAATCTATAACTTTGCTTTACAATGAATAGTGTAAACATGGGAATGATGATCTTTACTAGGGATGAGCCGAACACCCCCCGGTTCGGTTCGCACCAGAACCCGCGAACGGACCGAAAGTTCGCACGAACGTTAGAACCCCATTGACGTCTATGGGACTCGAACGTTCGAAATCAAAAGTGCTCATTTTAAAGGCTAATTTGCATGGTATTGTCCTAAAAAGGGTTTGGGGACCCGGGTCCTACCCCAGGGGACATGTATCAATGCAAAAAAACCTTTTAAAAACGGCCGTTTTTTCGGGAGCAGTGATTTTAATGATGCTTAAAGTAAAAAAAAAAAAGTGAAATATTCCTTTAAATATCGTACCTGGGGGGTGTCTATAGTATGCCTGTAAAGTGACGCGTGTTTCCCATGTTTAGAACAGTCCCTGCACCAAATGTCATTTTTAAAGGAAAAAATCTCATTTAAAACTGCTTGCGGGTTTAATGTCATGTCGGGTCATGGCAATATGGATGAAAATCAGTGAGACAAACGGCATGGGTACCCCCCAGTCCATTACCAGGCCCTTTGGGTCTTGTATGGATATTAAGGGGAACCCCGCACCCAAATTAAAATAAGGAAAGGTGTGGGGCCACCAGGCCCTATATACTCTGAACAGCAGTATACAGGCGGTGCAAACAAGACAGGGACTGTAGGTTTGTTGTTAAGTAGAATCTGTTTGTAATTTTGAACATTTTTAACGTGTTTAGCTCCAGCCAAAAAATCTTTTCTAAGCTTTTTGGAAAACATAGGGAAGGGTTATCACCCCTGTGACATTTGTTTTGCTGTCTTTCCTCCTCTTCAGAAGATTTCACCTCACTTTTTTGTCCCAATGAAAAATGTTTTTTGAAAATTTGGGTTTTTTTGTGGAACAAGGATTGGAAAGCATCAGTGGAAAGGAGAAATTGTTTTCCCATATTAACTCTTACAGGAGAGAATTTCCCTTCCTAGGGGTAGATTTCATCTCACTTCCTGTTGTCTCCTTCCGTTTGCAAGTAGGAGTCGTTTGTAAGTTAGATGTTTGAAAGTAGGGTCCTGCCCTATATACTCAGCAGAAATTTGGGCCTTAGGTGTTGCTGTGGCCACAACACTGTAAGCCCTCACAGGGCCCTGCTGTGAAATATTAGATCAAGAATTGTAATTACATGCCCCTGTTGAACAGGAGCTGAAAAATTAGGCCTTAGGCACTGGTGCTGGTGCCACAACACTGCAACCCCTCACAGACACTCTAGTTGGAACGCAGGAACGAGCCCTGCTGCAAAGTATTGCTTCAAAAATTGTAATTACACGCCCCTGTTAGACAGGGGCAGAAAAATTGGGCCTTAGGCACTGGTGCTGGTGCCACAACACTGCAACCCCTCACAGACACTCTAGTTGGAACGCAGGAACGAGCCCTGCTGCAAAGTATTGCATCAAAAATTGTAATTACACGCCCCTGTTAGACAGGGGCAGAAAAATTGGGCCTTAGGCACTGGTGCTGGTGCCACAACACTGCAACCCCTCACAGACACTCTAGTTGGAACGCAGGAACGAGCCCTGCTGCAAAGTATTGCATCAAAAATTGTAATTACACGCCCCTGTTAGACAGGGGCAGAAAAATTGGGCCTTAGGCACTGGTGCTGGTGCCACAACACTGCAACCCCTCACAGACACTCTAGTTGGAATGCAGGAACGAGCCCTGCTGCAAAGTATTACATCAAAAATTGTAATTACACGCCCCTGTTAAACAGGGGCTGAAAAATTGTGCCTTAGGCACTGGTGGTGGCGCCCAGAACCAAAAATGTTCTTACAAGCTATCAGCGTGATGATTGAGGAGGAAGAGGATAATTACTCAGGGATAGTCACTCAGCATCAGCATAGGCAGTCTTTGAAGGGATCTGAGATTTCAAAAAAAATTATTCGGTTACATCAGCATCAGGTGCTTGGTAGCTGGTGGTGATCCAAGACTCATTCATTTTTATGAAGGTCAGCCGATCGACCGAGTCGGTGAACAGACGCACCCTGTGATCGGTTACCACGCCTCCAGCAGCACTGAATGTGCGTTCCGAAAGAACGCTGGATGCAGGACAGGCCAGTAGCTCAATTGCATACTGTGCAAGCTCTGGCCAGTGATCCATCCTCAAGACCCAGTAACCCAGAGGATTTTCGGTGGGAAAGGTGTCCAAGTCTGATCTTGCCCCTAGGTATTCCTGCACCATGTAAAACAGACGCTGGCGATGGTTGCTGGAACCGATCATACCTTGGGGCTGCGGACCAAAAAATTGTCTGAACGCATCGGTCAGACGGCCACCTTCTCCACCGCTCCTTCTTTGACTGACCGAAGCCTCAGCAACACGTTGTCCAGAAACAGGAGTTTGTAACCTCCCAGTCTCTGGGAACGTGTTGCACAGACCTTTCTGCAAGGCCTCCCGAAGATGTTTCATCCTCTGCTCCCTCTGCGATGGCAAGATAAGGTCCGCAACCTTACCCTTGTAACGTGGATCAAGGAGGGTTGCCAGCCAGTATTGGTCCTTCTCCTTGATACCACGAATACGAGGATCCTTACGCAGGCTTTGCAGGATCAGGGAGGCCATGCAGCGTAGGTTTGCTGAGGCATTCGGTCCGGAGTCCTCTGGGTCACTAAGAACGACATGGTCCGCAGCCACCTCCTCCCAGCCACGTACAAGTCCATGTGTTTCTTGGGACTGATCCCTTAAAGACTGCTGCTGATGCTGAGTGCCAGGCTCCACCTCCATACTGACACAATCTTCCTCCTCCTCCTCTTCCTCCTCGTCCTCTTCCTGTGTGATCGGCGGGCACGCAGGAACACTGTCTGGATAAAGGGGGCCTTGAGAGCTAAGGAAGTCCTCCTCTTCCTGCCTCTGTTCTGCCTCAAGTGCCCTGTCCATTATTCCACGCAGCGTGTGCTCCAACAGGTGGACAAGGGGGACAGTGTCACTGATGCATGCACTGTCACTGCTCACCATCCTCGTGGCCTCCTCGAATGGTGACAGGACAGTGCATGCATCCCTGATCATGGCCCACTGGCGTGGGGAAAAAAAACCAAGCTCCCCTGACCCTGTCCTGGTGCCATAGTCGCACAGGTACTCATTGATGGCCCTCTGCTGCGTGTGCAGCCGCTGCAGCATGGCCAACGTTGAGTTCCACCTGGTGGGCATGTCACAGATTAGGCGGTTCTTGGGCAGGTTAAACTCCTTTTGGAGGTCCGTCAGCCGAGCACTGGCATTATATGACCGGCGGAAATGCACACAGACTTTCCTGGCCTGCCTCAGGACATCCTGTAAGCCCAGGTACCTGCCCAAGAACCGCTGCACCACCAAGTTAAGGACGTGAGCCAAACAGGGCACATGGGTCATTTGTCCCTGTCGGAGGGCAGAGAGGAGGTTGGTGCCATTGTCGCAAACCACCATTCCTGCCTTAAGTTGGCGTGGCGTCAACCACCTCTGAACCTGCCCCTGCAGAGCTGACAGAACCTCTGCCCCAGTGTGGCTCCTGTCCCCCAAGCACACCAGCTCAAGCACCGCATGGCATCTTTTGGCCTGCGTACTTGCGTAGCCCCTTGAACGCCTACGGAGCACCGCTGGTTCAGAGGAAGAGGCCATGGAGGAAGAAGAAGAGGAGGGGGTGGAGGAGAGAGGTGTGTCACAATCAGCATTTTGGAGGCGTGGTGGCGGAACAACCTCCAACACTACTGCACCTTGTCCTGCATCCTTCCCAGCTGCCAGCAGAGTCACCCAATGCGCCGTGAAACTTAGGTAACGTCCCTGTCCATGCCTGCTGGACCATGAGTCAGCGGTAATATGCACCTTACCGCTGACCGCCCTGTCCAGCGAGGCATGGACATTGCCTTCCAAATGCCGGTAGAGAGCCGGAATCGCCTTCCGTGAGAAAAAGTGGCGTTTGGGTACCTGCCACTGAGGAACCGCACATTCCACAAACTCACGGAAGGGGGCAGAGTCTACCAACTGAAAAGGCAGCAGTTGAAGTGCTAGCAATTTTGCCAAGCTAGCATTCAACCGCTGGGCATGTGGATGGCTGGGAGCAAACTTCTTTCGACGGTGCAGCAGCTGGGGCAGGGAAATTTGCCTGGTACAATCTGACGTCGGTGTACCAAAAGCAGATTGCCCACAAGTACTTGGCTGTGACACACCTAATTCTACACCTTCATTCCTCTCACTGCAGGTCTCAGAGAGGACTGAAGGTCTAGTGGGGTTGGAAATCTCAGCTGATGAGGAGCAAGGAGAGATCCTCTTTGTTCTTTGGTGTGGGTCTTTTAGATACGCTTGCCAACGAACTGCATGGCAGGTCAACATATGTCTGGTCAAGCATGTGGTACCCAAGCGGGAGATGTTTTGGCCACGCGAGATACGCTTGAGACATATGTTGCAAATAGCAGCGGTGCGATCTGATGCACTCGTCTCAAAAAAGGCCCACACCAAAGAACTTTTTGAATAACGCGCAGAGACTGCAGCGCCCTGCACATGTGGAGCTTTGGGGTGTGATGCAGTCAATGTGCTGCCCTTAGGCTGGCCCCTGGAGGGCATCCTGCCTCGTTGGTGATGTGCCGCCGCCTCCTCCTCCTCCTCCTCCTCCTCCTCCTCCTCTCTCCTATCAGGCACCCACGTTGAGTCAGTGACCTCATCATCCCCTCCCTCCTCATCACTGGAGCAAACCTGGCAGTATGCTGCAGCAGGGGGAGCATGACTGCCAGATTGCTGTCCTTCTTGGGCACCCCCTCTGTCCGTGCTCATGTTACTGCCTTCATCGAGCTCAGTATCGTCATCAGAGCCTTCCAAACGCTGGGCATCCTCCTGGAGCATGTACCCAACACTGTGGTCAAACAGTTCGAGGGAATCCTCATGAGGACATGGTGGAGCTAGGGAAGGAGTCACTGATGACATTGAGCTGAGGGAAGAGGCCGCTGCTTTGCCAGACAAAGCACCCTGGGCATGGGTGAGAGAGGATGAGGAGGATGAGGACGGCTTGGTCATCCACTCGACCAAGTCTTCCGCATGTTGCGGCTCAACACGGCCAGCTGCCGAAAAAAAGGCCAAGCGTGTCCCATGGCCACGTGCTGATGAGGATGCACCGTCTCCACGACCAGCACTAGACACAGAGCCTGCTTGCCCTCTCTTATTGGCTTGTGACTGTCTGCCTCTCCTTCTTGGCCTTCCAGACATACTAATGGCCTGTAGCTGCACTAAGCTGGGATAGAACACCTGTAATTTTCTTCAGGTAGCTTTATATACTGTAACCAGACAAGCCTGCCTGTCAGTAGGAAGATAACAGGAATGGATCTAGCTGAACACTGTGAGCAGGACGCACTGTACTAAATGTAAATAGTCTAGCTGCCTGACCGTGGTACTAATAGGATCAAATAGAACACCTGTAATTTTCTTCAGGTAGCTTTATATACTGTAACCAGACAAGCCTGCCTGTCAGTAGGAAGATAACAGGAACGGATCTGTCAGGGATCCACCAGCACCAGATCAGGGCGTTTGCATGCGTCTAGGAGCCAGCGCGCTCCTGTTCAGACACAGCGTCAAACCACCACAGTTGCCGTGCGTCGGCGCGGGCGCGTGCACAAGCACGGGCGCGCGCGCGTCCGCGTTAGCGCCGGTTTGGCGCCAACCAGCACATAAAAGTTCCCCTGTTTCATGGGAACAGTGCTGCTTCGTCTCAGCTCTGTGACTCTGCCTGAAACCTGAATCCTGATTGCTTGTTACCTGATTGACCCGGCTTGTTTGACCATCCGACCTGCTCCTATCCCGACCCGGCCTGCCTGACTCTTCTGCTGTCTGAATCTGCTACCGTTGCCGACCTCTGCCTGCTCACCGACTCTGCCTTTGCCTGCTGTATCACCTGTGTGCCAGTTACCTGCCAACCCGGACTGTTTGACTCTGTTTGTGCCTGCCTACCTGTTGCTGTTGCACCATCAGCTTCAGCCTAGTGACTTCCTCACTTCCAGTGTATCAGTCTGCTGCTGTTCCAGTCTCCTCTCACCTGCAAGTTCCACCATCCAGTGTGTCAGCCTGCTTCTGTTCCAGTCTCCTCTCACCTGCAGACCTGCTATCCCTGGAGGGATCTCTACCTCTACATCAGAGACTTCACTCCAACAGGCACTCCTACCCCACTGCGCTCAGGAGACCACTGTTCCCACTCCAGTGGCTCCTGAACCAGCGTTGTATGAGAGGTCTTCTCCTACAGTCAGGCTCACCTACCAGGTACCTAACAGTACGAAGCAGCCATGACTGAGCCTGCAGGAGATTCCTCTCCATTAAAGGAGATCTGCACCCACCTTGCGGCTCTTAGCCAAGCCGTCCAATCCCTCCAGGACAATTACAGCAGATTGGAAGGACAAGTCCAGCACCTTGCAGGGTCTAACCCCGTGGCCTCCTCCTCAGCTGCAACCCCGGCACAGTCAGTTCCTGGCCCTTCCGTAGTGATGCTCCCACCTGAACCAAAGGTTCCCACTCCTGATAGATTCTCTGGAGACCGGGCCAAGTTCCGGGCCTTTCGCAACGCATGCAAGCTCTTCTTTGCATTACAGCCCCGAACTTTCTCACTGGAGGCCACTAAAGTGGGATTCGTGATCTCCCTCCTACAAGGGGAACCCCAGACCTGGGCCCATCGTCTACTTGAGGGGGACTCAGCATTGACCCAGTCCTTATCTTCCTTCTTTGAAGCCATGGCACAGATATATGAGGACCCCCAACAGACTGCTACAGCTGAAACCGCTTTGTTTACACTCCAGCAAGGCCGCAGACCTGCGGAAGACTATATCATGGACTTTAGACGTTGGAGTGCGGACACTCAGTGGAACGACGCGGCCCTGCGTCACCAGTTCCGCTTGGGCCTATCTGAGGGTTTAAAAGATGAACTTGCCCGAGTGGGTGTACCAAACACTCTCGAGGCCCTGATTAACTTGACTATCCAAATCGACCGACGTATCCGGGAACGTCGATCTGAGCGATCTGCTCTTCAATCCCGCCCGAGTTGGATGACAACCAGAGCACCACTTCCAGCAACCCGCTATACACCTTCACCCAGTCTTAATTCAGCTAATGTCTCATCTGACTCCGTGGAACCAATGCAATTGGGCCTGATGCGACCTGCATTATCGCCTGAAGAACGGGCCCGACGCCGACAACTCAATCTGTGCCTCTACTGCGGTGGGTCTGGACACTACGTACTGAACTGTCCTGTCAAGTTAAGTAAGTGCCCGTCTGTTGTGTTTACCAGTCTCTCTGCCCTATCTGCGAACTCTACCCACATTTCCATTCCTCTGTCTTTACAGCTGCAAGAAGGGACTATAACAACCAACGCCATCATTGATTCCGGAGCATGCAGTTGCTTTATTGATTCAAACTTTACCAGCCAACATAACATTCCTTTACGAGCCAAAACCCAGGGACTTGCCGTATTTCTAGCGGACGGATCCCGCATCAGATCAGGACAAGTAACCAAGGAGACCCTGCCTCTGCTTGCTTCTACTTCCTCCCAACACAAGGAACTGCTGGTTCTTGATGTCATCTCCTCTCCCATGTTTCCCATCATCTTGGGTATCCCTTGGCTGCAGGCCCACAACCCTTACATTCAGTGGACATCTGGAGAAGTAAAATTCTCATCCTCTTACTGTCTTGAACACTGTTTTGAGAAGGATTCGGATTCCTCTTCCACCCTACTTTGTTTGGACGCCGACCAGAAACTTTGCCAGGTCATACCCAAACAATATCATGAATTCCTTGATGTGTTTAGTAAAAAAGGGGCAGACTCTCTTCCACCTCATCGTCCATACGATTGCCCCATCGAATTACTGCCAGGATCCGAAATACCATTTGGACGCATTTTTCCATTATCTGAGAAAGAACAGGAAGTGTTAAAGACATACATAGATGAGAACCTGGCCAAAGGTTTTATACGCCATTCTACCTCCCCAGCTGGCGCCGGAATATTCTTCGTCACCAAAAAGGACAAGTCTCTCCGGCCGTGCATCGACTATCGTGAACTAAACAAGATCACGGTCAAGAACCGGTACCCTTTACCTTTAATACCTGAACTTTTTCAAAGATTAAGGACTGCCGTCATTTTCACCAAACTTGACCTGAGAGGGGCTTATAATTTAATCCGTATTCAGGCTGGACATGAGTGGAAGACAGCATTCCGAACCCGATTCGGGCATTATGAATACCTGGTCATGCCCTTTGGACTGTGCAACGCTCCTGCAACCTTCCAACACCTGATTAACGACGTCCTCAGGGACTTCCTAGACGTATTTGTAATTGCATACTTGGATGACATACTGATTTTTTCTGAATCCCGTGAACTGCATCAGGAACATGTCCGCAGGGTGTTGGGTCGCCTCCGCTTACACAGTCTATACGCAAAAGCAGAGAAATGTGAGTTTGAACAACATAGCATCCAATTCCTGGGGTTAATCATATCTGCAACAGGCATCAAGATGGACCCACAAAAGGTTTCCGCTGTTTTGGACTGGCCGGTCCCCGTGGACAAGAAGGGTGTGCAGCGGTTTGTGGGATTTGCAAACTTCTACAGAAAGTTCATCAAAGGCTTCTCAGCCATAATTGCACCTATCACACAGTTAACCAGACAAAATATCCGTTTCTCCTGGAACCAACTTGCCCAAGACGCTTTCGAGAATCTCAAAAGACTGTTTACTTCAGCACCTATCCTCAGCCACCCTGAACCCTCCTTACCGTTTATTTTAGAGGTCGATGCCTCTGAGATTGCGGTAGGTGCGATTCTTTCACAGCGCAAAGGTAACAAGGAGATAATGCATCCTGTAGGGTTCTTCTCTCGTAAACTCTCCCCTGCGGAGAGGAATTATGACGTCGGTGACCGAGAGCTTCTTGCTATTAAAACTGCTCTAGAAGAATGGAGGTACCTGTTGGAGGGGGCTATGCATCCAGTACTAATCTATACTGACCATAAAAACCTAGAGTACCTGCGATCTGCCAAACGATTGAGGCCTCGACAAGCTCGCTGGGCTCTGTTCTTCTCACGTTTCTCTTTCCATATCACATACCGTCCAGGCTCTAAAAATATTAAACCGGATGCATTATCACGTATGCATGACAACCCCAAGGACTTATCTACTCCTGACACCATCTTACCTGCAAACAATTTTTTACTGTTACAAACAGATTTACTTTCCCTAATTAAAGAAGCATCCTCTGAAACAGCCAGACCAACGGGAATTTCTTTAGTGAGTAGAGATGGACTGTTCTGGAAGGGAAGCCAAATTTTTGTTCCTGAAAATGTCCGGGTCAAGGTTTTAACACTTCTCCACGACCATCCTTTGGCAGGCCACTTCGGAGTCCGCAAGACCCTGGAACTAGTGCAGCGTACATTCTGGTGGCCCAATCTAAAGGACTTTTGTGAAAAGTATGTTAGTTCCTGTCCCATCTGCATCCAGAATAAATCATCCAGGAATCGAGCTTGGGGCCTATTGAAACCATTGCCGGTACCCGACAGACCATGGAAAATGATTTCTATGGACTTTATTGTGGAACTTCCATGCTCCGAAGGATGCTCAGTTATCTTTGTTGTAGTAGATCGTCTAACCAAGATGGCTCATTTTTTACCTTTAAAGGGAACCCCGTCTGCCACCGAGACTGCTCGCATATTTATCAAGGAAATCATCAGACTTCACGGAGTACCTATAAACATAGTTTCTGATAGAGGGGTTCAATTCACTTCACGTTTCTGGAGATCCCTATGTGAAACCCTAAGGATTGAATTGGCCTTGTCCTCGGCCTATCACCCTCAAACAAACGGTCAGACGGAAAGGACTAATCAGACCCTGGAACAATACATCAGATGCTTCACATCATTCACACAAAACGATTGGGTATCCCTACTACCCTTAGCAGAATTTGCTTACAATAATGCCAAACATTCTGCCACCGGTCAATCCCCGTTTTTCGCCAATTACGGCTTTCACCTAACCTTTTTACCTGATTTCCTTTCAGAGTCTTCGGTCCCAGCAGTACAGAATACAGTGGAGTTCCTCAGTCACAACAGCCGGTTATTGCAGGAAACAGTGTCCAAGGCCCAGGCAGATGGTAAGAAGATCTTCGACCGGAAAAGAAGGGGGGAGCTGAACTTACAAATTGGCGATCAGGTATGGCTTTCTACCATTAATATCAAGTTAGCATGTCCTTCTAAGAAGTTGGCACCCAGATTCATGGGACCCTTTCCAGTTAGAAGGAAGATCAATGAAGTGTCTTACGAACTAACTTTACCTGATTCATTGAAAATTCATCCAGTTTTCCATGTATCTCTGCTCAAACCTGCTATACCTGATCCCTTTCCTGATAGAGGGACAAGACCTCCTGAACCTGTGGTAGTTGATGGCAGCGAGGAATTTGAGGTTGAGGCTATCCTTGATTGTAGAAGAAGGCAAGGGCAAAACCAATTTTTAATCAAATGGAAAGGTTATGGTCCAGAAAGTAACTCGTGGGAACCGGACAGTAATGTGCATGCTAGGCGTTTAGTACGCACCTATTTCTCTACTCATCCTGAGAAGAAAAGGTTGTTGGGCATCCGGAGGCTGCCCCTTGGGGGGGGGCAATGTCAGGGATCCACCAGCACCAGATCAGGGCGTTTGCATGCGTCTAGGAGCCAGCGCGCTCCTGTTCAGACACAGCGTCAAACCACCACAGTTGCCGTGCGTCGGCGCGGCGCTCGGGCACGCGCGGGTGCACGGCGCGGGCGCGTGCACAAGCACGGGCGCGCGCGCGTCCGCGTTAGCGCCGGTTTGGCGCCAACCAGCACATAAAAGTTCCCCTGTTTCATGGGAACAGTGCTGCTTCGTCTCAGCTCTGTGACTCTGCCTGAAACCTGAATCCTGATTGCTTGTTACCTGATTGACCCGGCTTGTTTGACCATCCGACCTGCTCCTATCCCGACCCGGCCTGCCTGACTCTTCTGCTGTCTGAATCTGCTACCGTTGCCGACCTCTGCCTGCTCACCGACTCTGCCTTTGCCTGCTGTATCACCTGTGTGCCAGTTACCTGCCAACCCGGACTGTTTGACTCTGTTTGTGCCTGCCTACCTGTTGCTGTTGCACCATCAGCTTCAGCCTAGTGACTTCCTCACTTCCAGTGTATCAGTCTGCTGCTGTTCCAGTCTCCTCTCACCTGCAAGTTCCACCATCCAGTGTGTCAGCCTGCTTCTGTTCCAGTCTCCTCTCACCTGCAGACCTGCTATCCCTGGAGGGATCTCTACCTCTACATCAGAGACTTCACTCCAACAGGCACTCCTACCCCACTGCGCTCAGGAGACCACTGTTCCCACTCCAGTGGCTCCTGAACCAGCGTTGTATGAGAGGTCTTCTCCTACAGTCAGGCTCACCTACCAGGTACCTAACAGGATCTAGCTGTACACTGTGAGCAGGACGCACTGTACTAAATGTAAATAGTCTAGCTGCCTGACCGTGGTACTAATAGGATCAAATAGAACACCTGTAATTTTCTTCAGGTAGCTTTATATACTGTAACCAGACAAGCCTGCCTGTCAGTAGGAAGATAACAGGAACGGATCTAGCTGAACACTGTGAGCAGGACGCACTGTACTAAATGTAAATAGTCTAGCTGCCTGACCGTGGTACTAATAGGATCAAATAGAACACCTGTAATTTTCTTCAGGTAGCTTTATATACTGTAACTAGACAAGCCTGCCTGTCAGTAGGAAGATAACAGGAACGGATCTAGCTGTACACTGTGAGCAGGACGCACTGTACTAAATGTAAATAGTCTAGCTGCCTGACCGTGGTACTAATAGGATCAAATAGAACACCTGTAATTTTCTTCAGGTAGCTTTATATACTGTAACCAGACAAGCCTGCCTGTCAGTAGGAAGATAACAGGAACGGATCTAGCTGAACACTGTGAGCAGGACGCACTGTACTAAATGTAAATAGTCTAGCTGCCTGACCGTGGTACTAATAGGATCAAATAGAACACCTGTAATTTTCTTCAGGTAGCTTTATATACTGTAACCAGACAAGCCTGCCTGTCAGTAGGAATTTAACAGGAACGGATCTAGCTGAACACTGTGAGCAGGACGCACTGCACTAAATGTAAATAGTCTAGAAGATAACAGGAACGGATCTAGCTGAACACTGTGAGCAGGACGCACTGCACTAAATGTAAATAGTCTAGAAGATAACAGGAACGGATCTAGCTGAACACTGTGAGCAGGACGCACTGCACTAAATGTAAATAGCAGGAACGGATCTAGCTGAACACTGTGAGCAGGACGCACTGCACTAAATGTAAATAGTCTAGAAGATAACAGGAACGGATCTAGCTGAACACTGTGAGCAGGACGCACTGCACTAAATGTAAATAGCAGGAACGGCTCTAGCTGAACACTGTGAGCAGGACGCACTGCACTAAATGTAAATAGCAGGAACGGATCTAGCTGAACACTGTGAGCAGGACGCACTGCACTAAATGTAAATAGTCTAGAAGATAACAGGAACGGATCTAGCTGAACACTGTGAGCAGGACGCACTGCACTAAATGTAAATAGCAGGAACGGATCTAGCTGAACACTGTGAGCAGGACACACTGCACTAAATGTAAATAGCAGGAACGGATCTAGCTGAACACTGTGAGCAGGACGCACTGCACTAAATGTAAATAGCAGGAACGGATCTAGCTGAACACTGTGAGCAGGACGCACTGCACTAAATGTAAATAACAGGAACGGATCTAGCTGAACACTGTGAGCAGGACGCACTGCACTAAATGTAAATAGCAGGAACGGATCTAGCTGAACACTGTGAGCAGGACGCACTGCACTAAATGTAAATAGTCTAGAAGATAACAGGAACGGATCTAGCTGAACACTGTGAGCAGGACGCACTGCACTAAATGTAAATAGCAGGAACGGATCTAGCTGAACACTGTGAGCAGGACGCACTGCATTAAATGTAAATAGTCTAGATAGAAGATAACAGGAACGGATCTAGCTAAACTGAATACAGTGTATATATATATATGCAACACCTGGGATGCATATATATACACAATACACTGTAAGTGCAGCTAACTGACTGACTGTTCTGCCTAATCTATCTAACTCAAATCAAATGACACTGTCTCTCTCTCTCTCTATCTCTCAGCACACCGGAACACACACTACACAGGGCCGCCGTGCAGGCGGCCTTATATAGTGTGGGGTGTGTACTAAATCCCCTGAGCCATAATTGGCCAAAGCCACCCAGGCTCTTTGATCCTGTATGGACAGATCCTCCCCCTCCTGCAGGGTCTCTCTTGGCAAGACCAGATAAGACACAGTGAGGGTAGTAAAGCTGCACATGCTCAGTTTGGTCTCTATTGCTGGAGAGAACAGATCCTTGTTGAGGTGAGATTTTCAGGTCACATGGTACTGACATCACACATTTGGGTATGTATACAGATCCTAAATGACAGCCCAGTCCCACCCTCCTCCTCCTCCTCCATGCCCAGTAACTAAAAAAAGAACACAGGTATGTCACATCTTGATCGATGGATGATCTGCCTCCCATAACAGCATGAGGACACAGGCTGTAGTGGAAATCTCCTCCTACCTGAACACTGAGCACTCAGGCAAACCCTACAGTTTATCATGTGACCGTGGTATACAGATTAGCCAAAAAGGTATATAGTGGCAGTATTTTAATGTAAAAAGAAGATTTTTTAAGCTGTGGGCACTGCAGGGGGGGAATTCAAGGCTAAACCTACTAGGCTTAAAAATGCTCCCTAACCCACCCCTCCTAACATTGTTCTGACTAGCCTGTGTAAGTAATATACAGTATCTCACAAAAGTGAGTACACCCCTCACATCTTTGTAAATATTTTATTATATGTGACAACTCTGAATAAATGACACTTTGCTACAATGTAAGGTAGTGAGTGTACAGGTTGTATAACAGTGCCCCCTCAAAATAACAACACACAGCCTTTACTATCTAAACCGCTGGCAACAAAAGTGAGTACACCCCTAAGTGAAAATGTCCAAATTGGGCCCAATTAGCCATTTTCCCTCCCCAATGTCATGTGAATCATAAGTGTTACAAGGTGTGAATGGGGAGCAGGTGTGTTACATTTTGTATTATCGCTCTCACTCTCTCATACTGGTCACTGGAAGTTCAACATGGCACCTCATGGCACAGAACTCTCTAAGGAGCTGAAAAAAAAGAATTGTTGCTCTACATAAAGTTGGCCTAGGCTATAAGAAGATTGCCACGACCCTGAACCTGAGCTGCAGCATGGTGGTCAAGAACATACAGCGGTTTAACAGGACAGGTTCCACTCAGAACAGGCCTCACCAAAGAAGTTGAGTGCACATGCTCAGCGTTTATCCAGAGGTTGTCTTTGGGAAATGGACTTGTGAGTGCTGCCAGCATTGTTGTAGAGGTTGAAGGGGTGGGGGGGGGTTAGCCTGTCAGGGCTCAGACCATACGCTGCACGCTGCATCAAATTGGTCTGCATGGCTGTCGTCCCAGAAGGAAGACTCTTCTAAAGATGATGCACAAGAAAGCCCGCAAACAGTTTGCTGAAGACAAGCAGGATTACTGGAACCATGTCCTGTGGTCTGATGAGACCAAGATAAACTTATTTGGTTTAGATGATGTCAAATGTGTGTGGCGGCAACCAGGTGAGGAGTACAAAGACAAGTGTGTCTTTCTACAGTCAATCATGGTGGTGGGAGTGTCATGGTCTGGAGCTGCATGATTGCTGCTGGAACTGGGGAGCTACAGTTCACTGAAGGACCATAAAAGCCAACATGTACTGTGACATACTAAAGGAGAGCATGATCCCCTCCCTTCGGAGACTGGGCCACAGGGCAGTATTCCAACATAACGACCCCAAACACACCTCCAAGACGACCATTGTCTTGCTAAAGAAGCTGAGGGTAAAGGTGATGGACTGGCCAAGCATGTCTCCAGACCTAAACCCCATTGATCATCTGTGGGGCATCCTCAAATGGAAGGTGGAGGAGCACAAGGTCTCTAACATCCATCAGCTCAGTGATGTCGACATGGAGGAGTGGAAGAGGACTCCAGTGACAACCTGTGAAGCTCTGGTGAACTCCATACCCAAGAGGGTTAAGGCAGTAATGGAAAATAATGGTGACCACATAAAATATTGACACTTTGGACCCAATCAGGACATTTTCACTTAGGGGTGTACTCACTTTTGTTGCCAGCGGTTTAGATATCAATGGCTGTGTGTTGAGTTATTTTGAGAGGACAGCAAATTTACACTGTTATACAAGCTGTACACACACTACTTTACATTGTAGCAAAGTGTCATTTCTTCAGTGTTGTCATATGAAAAGATATAATAAAATATTTACAAACATGTAAGGGGTGTACTCACTTTTGTGAGATACTGTATGTGTCTAACCAGGATATGGTAGGCGTCAGCTATCGTCAGAGTATAGCCAGCTCTGTTGAAGACAAGAAGGGGGAGAAAAGGGAAGTGCCACCTCGGTGTAGAGATTAAAACATGCTTTATTAGCGCAAGGAATAGGAACACTTAGAGGATAAAAGTAGTTTTCAGGCTCATAAAAAAACAAGGAAGATGGGGGTGTTAAGCCTTAACATCTTTCCGGGTTCCCTGTCATTTGCCAGGCTGTGTAGATGGATAGAGGGTCTTCTGTGCACCCTGTGGCCACCAGGAAGCAGGAACCACAACCAGCGTGGAACGGGGCTGGAAATGACGTCACCGGAATGGAAGGAGCTGGAGCTCTGAGCGCGTAGCCTATTCTCTGCCTGCCTAGCCCGGCCGTATCCTGTTCTGGTAACGTCATTTTCACTTAGGGGTGTACTCACTTTTGTTACCAGCGGTTTAGACATTAATGGTTGTGTGTTGAGTTATTTTGAGGGGACAGAAAATTTACATTGTTATACAAACTGTACACTCACTTTTTTACATTGTAGCAAAGTGTAATTTCTTCAGTTTTGTCACATGAAAAGAGATAATAAAATATTCACGAAAATGTAAGGGGTGTGCTCACTTATGTGAGATACTGTATATATACTTACCTATTTTCAGCTCACTCTGGTCCAGACACATGTGTCAACTAACGGCCACTGCAGCAGAGAGGAAAGAGTGCTTGATGACGGCTGGGAATGCCTGGGAGTGGTGATGTCACCCATAGGCTCCCATTGCCTATCTGCTGTTAGGGGTCCCTCCTCTCTCCTGCAACCACCGCTGACTGGCACAGGAAAACTGGATCATGTGACCAGACCAGCAGCAGCCACAGTGAGTGAAATAGCTGTGGTAATGCAAGTTCTAGGAATGTACTCATTCTTTCACTGTATGTGTAAGAAATCTGAAATTCTGTGACTGCAGCCAATCAGGGAAGATCTGACACTGTCATTGACTATATCAGGATTTTCTGATTGGCTGTAGTTACAGAATGTCTGACTGGTAACACATACAATAAATGAATTAGTACCTTCCTGAAAATTGCAGGACCACAGCTATTTCACTTAGACCCCTTTCACACTGAGGCACTTTTCAGGCGTTTTTGCGCCAAAAAACGCCTATAAACTGCCTCTTCTGCAGCCCCAGTGTGAGAGCCTGAGTGCTTTCACACTAGGGTGGTGCGCTTGTAGGACAGGAAAAAAGTCCTGCAAGCAGTATCTTTGGGGCGGTGCGGGAACGGTGTATACACCGCTTCTCCACTGTCCTTGCCCATTTAAATAAATGGGTGCCACTTTCAAAGTGTTTTAAAAGTAGCGCTAAGTGGGTGCTTTTAACCCTTTCTGGGGGGTTAAAAGTGCCCCGCTAGTGGTGCCGAAGTGCTGCTAAAACTAGCAGCGCTTTACCGCTAACGCCCGCACTGCCCCAGTGTGAAAGGGGTCAAAGCAATTCTGTAAATTTCACTGATTCCAGTAATCAACCTGCAATCAAAATGGATCAAAATTCTGGCATTGCCAGATTAATTTTAGAAAGTTCCCAGGTATGGTAACCCTCCACTACTTTAAAATGAAAATGAAACTTTATGCTTTAGTTATGCTTTAACTAGCAATTTCAACAAATCATAAAAGGCTCAGAAAAAGAAGTGCCATTTATATACTGTATTTTAACAATTTCCTCATTTGATTTAAAGTATAACTGCAACACATTAAGCTGACAGTTAAAAATCTTACAGTTGTGGTGCATTAAAAAAAAAAATTGGTTATTGTATTCTGTGTATTGCATTGCAGGCAGTATTAGTGCCAGGACAAGGCCATTTCGTGCCAAACTGCACCCTCCCCCCACCTGGTGCAAACCGAGTCATCTTCTCCAGCTGGGATCCCACTCCCAGTTGCCATTGTACTTCCAACGGCATCACTGTGCAGCCCCTTGGTCTGACAATTGGATTTTACATGCACCTGAAAGTGTGCAGTGATGTTGTGGGACCTGTCTCCTTGCACTGATTGTGAATAATAGACTGGTCAGAGCCAAAATGAAAGGCAGGGTATGCATGTGATGAGCAGACCTGGGAGCTTTTGGAAGTTGGTAAACCTGAAATTGGGGCACAGCAAGGTGAGGGGCTAATAGCTTTACACAAAGCGTGCCGCAACCAAATGAAAGATACATGTAAGGAAGATCCAGTGCATTCCAATAAAAGAAAACCTGTACATGCACCTGTCTGATGGGTTTACCTGTGATCCGACCTGCTATGTTTGTCTTCCCATATATGATTCACCTTGCCTCTGACCCATCTCTGGATTCTTGTCTACCTGTTGTGACCTTGGCCTGTGTTTTGATTCTGCCTCCTGTCTTCTGATACGGTACATCACTGTCCAGCTGTTAACTGTCCTTGCTCTGTATTCTGACACTGCTCGCCTTACATTCCTGTACCTCACTGTCCAGCTGTTGCTGACCTTGGCCTGTATCCTGACGCTGTTCCTGCCTTCTAATTCGGTACTTCGCTGCATTTGGCTTGTGTCCTGGCATTGTTCCTGTCTTCTGATTTGGTGCTTCCATGTTTCTGCCTCTGGTCCTGACATGGTGGTCCACATCTGGCTACAAAGCTATCAAAGCAGAAAGTCAATCATTGGCAGTGGAGGCATTCCCCACCCCAGAGCCACATTTATACAAGGGGCACTATGTTCAGCTGTGGAGTGGGATATCCTTGGATTACCTATGATTGGCTGTTCGCTTTAACAGCTTCCTGGTGGGGTAGCTCAGGCGGGTTCGGGCTTGTGTCTGAACACACACATGAGCTCATCCCTGCACAACATGCGTTGCAGTACACAGCAGAAAGGTCAGTGTCAAATGATGTTTTCTAAGTATTTTAAGCCAAATGTGTTTGAAGTGTGTTGTTTTTTTATTATATACACTGCAAGAGCTTTTGGGTTTGATTGTATTTCTTTAAAACTAACCTATATGGCCATGCCCACTTTTCATTGGCTACGCCCACTTTATCTTAGCGTGCTATGTGCGATGTACTCCATGCCTTTCCAAATCATCCCTCTTTGTCAAGTTCAAAATTTGGGAAGTATGCTCAGTTTTCTTCAAATAACCGGTCTGGTCAAAGTGCCTGCCCGCTCCCTGCCTGTCCATTCACACCTTTTCTGCTTTCTGCAGCACATGAACTTTCTGGGGGAGGGAGGCCCTGTCTGGCAACACTGATTATCTTTCAACACCTAGTAACCAATCTCACACCTGCCCAAGCACTCTTTTACTGCTGAACCAGTCATCAACTCCATCTTTCTACAGTGACAAAGAGCTAGCCTATCACATATCCCTTTCCCCCCCAGTTTCGACCTGTGGGTAGGAAAACACACCAGCAATAACCAACCTTTCTCAACCTCACCATTTCCTCATTAGAACCCTAACCCTCAGGTCCATTTTTGGGACCTTTTTGCCATCTATTGCTATTATAGGTACTCTCCTGCCATGTCCGAGTCCTATCCTATCTAAAGCCTCATACACTTGGTTCGATTGTCGTAGGACCGAGCGCCTGATTTTTGTCAAAAGCGCATGTGCAGGATTTTGTCTAGCATACTAACTATCCGCAAGTTGTCATTCGAAAAAACACGAACGTAAAGACGTACTACAAGAGTGTAATGAGGAAGTTCATTTCTCGAGCGCCACCCTTTGGGCTCCTGCTAATTTAGTGGTAGTAGAAGTTTGGTGAGCGTTGATTCGCAATTTTCAGATCGTTCCTGATCTTCAAATGACAGTTTGGGAGTAGGCAGTTACATTAAAAACAATACAATGGAAAATTAACAAGGGACACCAACATAGTTGTATCTTTGATCTTAAAAACTCAGGTATAATGGTGTTGTGGTAACTTCCCCAAAAAATCAAACAACAACCATAATATGAATTATATCACTACAAAACAAATGCCTTTTAACCGCTTGCCGACCAGCCGCTGCAGTTGTACTGCGGCAACATGGCTCAGCTGCGTGAATCACCGTTATGTTACTTCGCTTTCTCTGGTGGCCACTAGGGGCGCACGCCTGCAGCTCGCACGTGCCCGCAGCTCGCCCCCGGAGCCTATGTGAGTGCGATCACTTGGAACACGGCGAGAACTGGGATCTCTGTGTGTAAACACAGAGATCCCGGTTCTCTGAGGGGAGAAGAGACAGATCGTCTGTTCATACAAGTATGAACAGCGATCTGTCATCTCCCCTAGTCAGTCCCCTCCCCCCTTCAGTTAGAACACACACTAGAGAACACAATTAACGCCTTGATCGCCCCCTAGTGTTAACCCCTTCACTGCCAGTGACATTTTTACAGTAATGAATGCATTTTTTTTAGCACTGATCGCTGTATTAATGCCAATGGTCCCAAAAATGTGTCAAAATTGTCTGATGTGTCCACCATAATGTCGCAGTCACAATAAAAATCGCAGATCGCTGCCATTACTAGTAAAAAAAAAATAATAATAATAAAAATGCTATAAATCTATCCCCTATTTTGTAGATGCTATAACTTTTGCACAAACCAATCAATATACGCTTATTGTGATTTTTATTACCAAAAATATGTTAAAATACGTTTGGCATAACTACATTAGTATCACCAGCAAAGTAGCTTCATTATTATCCCATTAAAGAAGATGAGAATGTAGGCTGCATTTCGACATTTCATCAATTGCCGCATCACGAATGTTAATTGTAGATTACGAACTCTTCCGGGTCGTTCCTTGATTTGTGTTTGTACTTTGGACTTTTGTGTGACGATTTTTGTACTGACCATTTGAAAATCGGACGTTGAGTTGTACTAGTCTGCTCATCCAGATTTTGTCTTACAAGAAATGAAAATCGGATGTTGAAAGGAGCATACGAATGGTAAGAATTTCGGACGACAGGCTGTCGAACGACATTTCCCTTCCCGAAATTCGCAGCGTGTGTACGGGCTTTAAAGCAGCCCACCAATTTAGTCTATATAACTTCTCACTAGGATGATTTGTCTTGTGTCTTTTAAATGTAGTCAGCTTTACTAGTGACAAAGCCAACATGACTGTTAAAACGTGAGCTCGTCAGTATGCCACCTAAGGTACCCGCCATCTTTTCCTACACCTGGTCTGCCATGATATTTTAAGAGACACAGTATAGTCTTCTAACGGGTACTTTTCCGAGAGCGATATCTGCCATTTTTATTTGTGGTCCTACCAGCCATGTCACCATCAAGGCATTTACTAAAGTTGGCCATACACTATTAGAATTTCCTTTGAAATCTTTTATTTTAAGAACACATGTTCAATGTTCTAATAGTTAGTGAGGTCAAATCAATGTTCATTTTCAACCACATTGATGAGAAAATTCAAAGGAGCAGAATGGAAAATATTTCTTGAACAAACTAATTTCTAACAGTATATGTAGTTTTCCTTTAGGTAAGTACTTATATTCCAAAATCGAATGTTAAAAGCAAACAAAAATTTGAAGTACAATTGAATGACATTTGTCAAGCCATCGAATATACTGAGAGTTTTCATAAAAATGTTTGTTTGAATTTTTGTTCGAAAAACTACTAGAACCTCCTCTTCTGTGGTTCTCACCAGCGCTCTTGACTCCTCCTTCCTTCCGAGTTTCCCCATAGCAAGCTGCTTACTATGGGGGCACTTATGCAGGTGTGATGCCGAGCCAGGCTGTGTGTCTATAGGCACACACAACGTGGCTTGGCCCCACCCCCTGTTACTTTTTCTCCTCACTCATCGGTTCCCACTGCTGCATCTGTGTCCTGTGAGAAGAGAGAGAGAGCAGTGCTGTTGCTCTCAAGCACAGTGCTGGATCAAGATAGGACTCTAGGTAAGAATCTGGAGGGGAGCTGATCATGGCGTCGGTTGGAGAGAATCCTGTGACGTCACCATGCACCAGCTGGTAGCCTGATAGTTTAGCGCTGTGTGCTGTCTATATTTCTGTGCCATGCATGAGAAAATCTTTAGAATAAACACCGTGATTTACTGCACCATAAAGTTCTTCTTCTTTCTTTTTCAATACATCATTTAAAACATCCATCGGAGGAGTCTGTATATGAAGTTAAAAGGCAAGTGGTATATATATATATATATATATATATATATATATATATATATATAAAATGTATCCTGCCAATCACTATGGAAGTGATTCGTCATCCTCAATAAGCAGATCAGGTGGAACATCACAGTTGATCGCTGCTGTTGCCGGAGTATGCTGAATAATTACCCCCTCTTGTTATCTCCACTGTGGGGGAGCTGCTGAGAGATCATCTGGAGCGGATCGGTTGAAAATCATCACAGTGTATGGTTGATACAAGTGGATTTTGACCCTTATAATTTGGGGTCTATCAGATACGGTAAGAGGCCATCTGGCTCCGCTTTTGTATATCTCCTCTCCAGATTTGAAGCATCTGATCAGATGTTGCTGAGTGTGAAAGGCGGCACAATTAGTTTTTTCACTTTTGCCAGTTTTTTCATTTTGTCACTTTGTTTCAGTTTGGACAATTTGACACATTAATATAAACATTTTTGTGAACACCTTATTCATTTATTTTATTCACAATCCTTTGATATTTCACTTGTGTTGTTTTTATATATTATTACTAATAATGTTTTAATGATTTATTTATTTTAGATTCATTTAACATACAAATGTTTTATTTACTGTGTTTATTTAGTTTGCGCATCTCTTTTGTGTTATATTGATTGAATGAGTTGTCATATGTAGATTGATTTTTCCTATTAAAGGAGATCAATCAGAAAAGAAATTGATCATTTATCAAAGCGTGTATGTCCACCATTAGGGTTTAAAGTGTATTTTCTGTGCGTGGGTGGTTTCTGAAAGTGCATAAGCAGTGCTGGATTAGAAAAAAAACATTGACAATAGTCCTGTTTTAATGCTGCTTAAAATATAGTACATATTTTCCAGTGCTATTGTGTTCGCAAGAAGATATTATTTTGATTTTTTTCAATGGCTGTCATACACAATATATTCCACTAGATGGTACCCTTGTATAAATACTAAACCTCTTAGAAGTCTGTTTTATGAAAAGTATGGGAACCAAGATTACTGGTGTGCTTATGAAAAATACTAGTTGCCTGGCTGTGTCTGACTATAAGACTTTTGGGTTATAGAACACTCATGCTGTGAATGTGCATCAAAAAATGTTATAATTCGTTATCACAGCTCTGAAACTTTAGCATCAACTTGACAGCCAGAGAAGTGAGATTCCCAGAAGAAGAGGTCAGCAATGGCAGTCTCCATTAACCTCTAATGGTGTACAGTAAAATAAAACATAAAAGAAGAGCGCACACCATACTAGCGCAACACCAGAACTTTAATTTGAAGCTGAACACATGTGATGTTGAAACCTCCATAACTGAAAGAACTAAAATGTAATTACTTAATGGGGCAGGCCAGGGATAGGAAATCTCAGGGAAGAGCTAGAGGATGCTGGATGTCCTCCAACTAGGAAATGAGGCAAGCTCTATCTGACTTGCTTCAGCTTCTAATGCACACTGTGAGAATCTTACAGTATGCAGTGAAATCAGAATAAGCAATTTCAGGACAGGAGAGGATCCTGTACAACTGTGCAAGATGGGGTGGGCTGGAGTTTCACTTTAAAGAGGAGTTCCACCCAAAAATGTAACTTCCGCTGTCCGCATTCCTCCCCCCCCTCCAGTGTCACATTTGGCACCTTTCAGGGGGGAGGGGGGAGCAGATACCTGTCTATTACAGGTATTTGCTCCCACTTCTGGCAAAAGATTGCCGCAGTATCCGTGGTGATCTACACCATGTCCAGCCCCTCCTCTGTCCCCCCCGCTGTCTTCTGGAAGACACACAGGTCCCAGAAGACAGCAGGGACCACTCAGAGCGTGCAGTGCGACTTGCACATGCACAGTAGGGAACCAAGAAATGGTGGAAAAAACTTGCGCTAATGAGCAAAAAAAAAGAAATGACTTAAATTCAAACATGCAGCTGCAACAAAATACTTCAAATATCCATAAAGTAAAAATCATCTAAATTAAAATTTATGCGCTAGCAAAATATAGTGAAGTGATACAATACAGAAGCTCCTAGAGGTGATATCTAGAGCCACAATATGCTTGAAACCCAGCATAAAAATACAAAAACAATAAATAACAAACAAGTGCGTTACATCATGTCTCAATGAAAAATAAAAGTGAAAAAATATATATATATAAAAGTAAAAAAGAAGTGAAAGTTCTGAAGGTACGATTGATCACTCAATCCTTTAAAGAACACCACATTCAGTTCATGAAGCCATGTGAAAAAGGAGAAAGGGAGACGTTCCTTCAGTGTATCACATCAGAAGCAGAGAAGTGAAAAGATGCAAAAACGCTTCCAAACCACCATTGATTGCAGGAGAGGAGTGATGGATGTGCCCTTACCCCATTCGTTGGACCTCCTCTATGGCGAGGTCATACGGGCCTGCAGATATAACCCTCTGTGGGGACAGATGGAATGTTAGTATCCAGGTCCTGTTAGCGTGCACCGCCAACTTCGAGCTGATCCAACCGATCCGCCCGCTGCAGCATCAGAAGGGAGACTCGGGATTGGAAGGATCCATAATTGAAAAAAGAGGGGAGAGGGCTCCAATAGTGTAGTAATATTAAGGGATTTATTGGTTAAAATAAACCGAAGATATGTATACAAAACTTTACAAACAGAAAATCATAATATCTAAAAAGCCGGCATAAAAATAGAGGCTGAACGCCCGTGCAAACAAAAAAACATGTGATGGTAAGCACTGCGAGGCCACGCCCTACATGTTTTGTCATACGTGACGTCTTCTACGGGGCACGGGCGACGCAATGAACCATCACCTTTTATAAGAACAAATTACAACCAAGCCTCGTCTCCGCGCAAGTCCGTCACATGATCGGGCATGCGCAGAGACTCGATCCGGCCGTCATTGAAGACCGCCTTTGGGGGCGGAGCATAACGCATAAACACAGAATGTTGAGAAGACTGAAAGCGAAGTACAACCAAGCCTCCCTTCCGTGCAGGCCCGTCACATGACTGGGCACGCGCAAGGGTATACCAAGCCTCGGTCTGGCTATCATTGAGAGCCTCCTGTAGAGGCAAAACGTAATTATAGACAGGAAATGCTCAAGCGTGTGACACAGAGTTCTGATATAGAGTAAAGATCTCCGACACGCAAGAACATCCGATGTCTTATAGGTCTAAGAAACCTCTCAACATTAATAAAACAAAATGCAAAAAACCACACTGCTCAACAGCACATGTGATATGCTCAGATATAATACTAAGATACGCTATACGTCTATTGTAGTGAAAAAATCTTTTTTATATAAAAAATTCCCTTATTTTAATTTTTATGAAAAATTAAAATTAAAAAATATATGTATATGTATACTAAAAATATGTATAAAAAACATTTTTGTATATAAAAATGTTTTGTACAAAAATTATTCTGTACAAAAATTATAAGATGAAGAATTGACTTGGACCGTTTAATGAAGACATGTAAACTAAAAATGTCCAAACTTGTAGAAAAAATAACGAGGTTTGGACATATTAGATGAAGAATGGGGCCCAAAGACCTATTAAATTTAAATTTAAACATGACAGCCAGGTCAAGCCCCAGTACACCCCTTTACAACACTTGACATAGGAGATAGACAATATGGGAAGCCTATAAGAACCTAATGGTGGATACATATTTGAATAAACAGTGCTCCTACCAGAAGAAAATGTCCAATAAGAAATAAATTAATTACAATCATGAAAAACCTATAGGTTGTTATGTCTGAAATCTCCATCATGCGTTGTCAATAAACGCATTGATTTCGATATCGACATTGAGTCCTCGTGGTTTAAGACATCCGATTTTATATATCCATCCCATTTCTAACTTAGATATTGCTCGTCTCTTAGGCCCTCCTCTCCATGGTACATTCAATCTGTCAATACCTATGAATTGGGTGCCCTTGGGATCTTTGTCGTGTACATTAAGATAGTGTTTGGATACCGGATGGCCTATAAATCCTCTCCGAATATTACCAATGTGCTCATTTAACCTGACCTGAAGCGGGCGAACCGTACGTCCCACATATTGGAACCCGCACGGACAGGTTAAAAGGTACACCACATGAGTGGTGGAACATGTAATGAACGATTTTATTGGGAAGGTTTGTAAAGTGCTGATGGAGTGAAAATGGGTCACCTTCCGGTCTTTAATGGCGTTGACTGTACAGACCGCACATTTTCTGCATCTATAGTACCCCACTAGATTCTGAAAAAACATTGGTTTTCTAATCGGAGGGTCACATACACTGGGAGCCACTGATGTTCTAATGGATGGCAACCCCTTAAAGACCACCTGAGGCCTCTCAGGAAGTAGGGGACCCAATATATTATCATTTTTCACAATATGCCAATATTTATGTATCAGCTTTCTGATTAAAAAATGCTGATGGGAATAGCTGGTTATAAATGGGCAGGTAAGGTCCTTCTTTGTAATGTTCCCTGTTTCTATTTGATCTTTTAATAGGGATTCTCTATCCAACTTTTCTACCTCCTCAACTCGCTCTCTTAAAAAAGAGGCGCCATAACCCTTTTCAAGGAATCGATCAGTAAGGACCTGGGATTGGGTCCTGAAATCACCAATAGAAGAACAGTTGCGTCTAATCCTGACATATTGGCTTTTCGGAACTGAATCCAGCCAGGCTTTATGATGGCAACTGTCTCGCGATATAAATGCGTTTCGATCTGTGATCTTAAAATAGGTAGAAGTCATTATCGTATCTCCTTCTCCCCATATTTTAAGATCTAAAAAATTACCAGTACTCAAACTGGCTTCATAGTTGAAATGAATTCCCCTATCATTTTCGTTCAAGTCCTCAATGAATCTACATAAAGACTCATGGGTACCATTCCATAGGAGGAGGACGTCATCAATATATCTTGCCCACAGAACTAATTCAGGTCTGCGTTGGGCATAGATGACGTCCTCCTCCCATTTGCCCATGAATAAATTAGCCAGGCTGGGGGCAAACTTGGCCCCCATGGCTACCCCCTTCTTTTGCAAAAAGAAGAGATTCTTATGCCAGAAAAAATTGTGAGTAGTGGCATACTCCAGTAGGTCCATTATGAACCTCTTTTGTTTTCTCAATAGTGTCACGTCCTTATACAAATAGTATTTAACTGAGGATATGCCCCAGGCGTGGGGAATCGCTGTGTATAAAGACGTGACATCAGCCGTAGCAAGCCAATATCCATTCCTATACCCACAGTCCCTAAGCAGGTTGATGGCATGTCTACTGTCTTTAATATAGGCAGGTAGTGATCGGACTAGGGGCTGGAGAAAGTTATCAATATACTTGCTGGCCCTTGAGGTGATTGAATCAATGCCACTAATTATTGGGCGGCCGGGCGGGTGAACAGGGTCCTTATGGACCTTTGGTAGATAATATATAATCGGTATCCGTGATGATACCGGTATCAAGAATGATTTTTCTTTCTTATTTATAACGCCTAGTCTGAAGCCATTTTCAACGATATTTTCCAATTCCCTTTTATATTTACTCCGAGGGTCTGATTTCAAAGGGATATAGGTGGTAGTATCTCCCACTATTTTGTCCAATTCCCAGAGATAGTCATTCTTATTCAGAACCACTATCCCACCCCCCTTGTCGGCTGGTCTCACAACTAGATCTTTCCGTTTACAAAGTTGATCAGGAGCAAAAAGAAAACGGGTATAACCGGGCAGGGTATTTTTAACCTCAGTGGCACCCTTTTGACTCCTGATGAGACTGCTATTCTTGATAAAGGGCTTAAATTTGCACCTCCAAAACCGCTCAATAAATTCCAAACATATATGGACATACACAAGTATACCAGACGATTGAACATCAAGCGATACTTGTCGTCCAATCCTATTAACACTCAGAACCACGACCATACTAATGTCAAACATTCAGACTTGGCGAACGCTTCACTGTTCAACCCACCAGGTGGTTTACCGGCTTCCATTAAGGTCTTTAGAGACCTCCTCTTGAGGGATTTGGACGGTATAAAAAGTAAAAACATTAAAATGACTAAAGATCTAGAATCTGGTTTAGATCAACTTTGTAAACGGAAAGATCTAGTTGTGAGACCAGCCGACAAGGGGGGTGGGATAGTGGTTCTGAATAAGAATGACTATCTCTGGGAATTGGACAAAATAGTGGGAGATACTACCACCTATATCCCTTTGAAATCAGACCCTCGGAGTAAATATAAAAGGGAATTGGAAAATATCGTTGAAAATGGCTTCAGACTAGGCGTTATAAATAAGAAAGAAAAATCATTCTTGATACCGGTATCATCACGGATACCGATTATATATTATCTACCAAAGGTCCATAAGGACCCTGTTCACCCGCCCGGCCGCCCAATAATTAGCGGCATTGATTCAATCACCTCAAGGGCCGGCAAGTATATTGATAACTTTCTCCAGCCCCTAGTCCGATCACTACCTGCCTATATTAAAGACAGTAGACATGCCATCAACCTGCTTAGGGACTGTGGGTATAGGAATGGATATTGGCTTGCTACGGCTGATGTCACGTCTTTATACACGGCGATTCTCCACGCCTGGGGCATATCCTCAGTTAAATACTATTTGTATAAGGACGTGACACTATTGAGAAAACAAAAGAGGTTCATAATGGACCTGCTGGAGTATGCCACTACTCACAATTTTTTCTGGCATAAGAATCTCTTCTTTTTGCAAAAGAAGGGGGTAGCCATGGGGGCCAAGTTTGCCCCCAGCCTGGCTAATTTATTCATGGGCAAATGGGAGGAGGACGTCATCTATGCCCAACGCAGACCTGAATTAGTTCTGTGGGCAAGATATATTGATGACGTCCTCCTCCTATGGAATGGTACCTATGAGTCTTTATGTAGATTCATGGAGGACTTGAACGAAAATGATAGGGGAATTCATTTCAACTATGAAGCCAGTTTGAGTACTGTTAATTTTTTAGATCTTAAAATATGGGGAGAAGGAGATACGATAATGACTTCTACCTATTTTAAGATCACAGATCGAAACGCATTTATATCGCGAGACAGTTGCCATCATAAAGCCTGGCTGGATTCAGTTCCGAAAAGCCAATATGTCAGGATTAGACGCAACTGTTCTTCTATTGGTGATTTCAGGACCCAATCCCAGGTCCTTACTGATCGATTCCTTGAAAAGGGTTATGACGCCTCTTTTTTAAGAGAGCGAGTTGAGGAGGTAGAAAAGTTGGATAGAGAATCCCTATTAAAAGATCAAACAGAAACAGGGAACATTACAAAGAAGGACCTTACCTGCCCATTTATAACCAGCTATTCCCATCAGCATTTTTTAATCAGAAAGCTGATATATAAATATTGGCATATTGTGAAAAATGATAATATATTGGGTCCCCTACTTCCTGAGAGGCCTCAGGTGGTCTTTAAGGGGTTGCCATCCATTAGAACATCAGTGGCTCCCAGTGTATGTGACCCTCCGATTAGAAAACCAATGTTTTTTCAGAATCTAGTGGGGTACTATAGATGCAGAAAATGTGCGGTCTGTACAGTCAACGCCATTAAAGACCGGAAGGTGACCCATTTTCACTCCACCAGCACTTTACAAACCTTCCCAATAAAATCGTTCATTACATGTTCCACCACTCATGTGGTGTACCTTTTAACCTGTCCGTGTGGGTTCCAATATGTGGGACGTACGGTTCGCCCGCTTCAGGTCAGGTTAAATGAGCACATTGGTAATATTCGGAGAGGATTTATAGGCCATCCGGTATCCAAACACTATCTTAATGTACACGACAAAGATCCCAAGGGCACCCAATTCATAGGTATTGACAGATTGAAGGTACCATGGAGAGGAGGGCCTAAGAGACGAGCAATATCTAAGTTAGAAATGGGATGGATATATAAAATCGGATGTCTTAAACCACGAAGACTCAATGTCGATATCGAAATCAATGCGTTTATTGACAACGCATGATGGAGATTTCAGACATAACAACCTATAGGTTTTTCATGATTGTAATTAATTTATTTCTTATTGGACATTTTCTTCTGGTAGGAGCACTGATTATTCAAATATGTATCCACCATTAGGTTCTTATAGGCTTCCCATATCTCCTATGTCAAGTGTTGTAAAGGGGTGTACTGGGGCTTGACCTGGCTGTCATGTTTAAATTTAAATTTAATAGGTCTTTGGGCCCCATTCTTCATCTAATATGTCCAAACCTCGTTATTTTTTCTACAAGTTTGGACATTTTTAGTTTACATGTCTTCATTAAACGGTCAAAGTCAATTCTTCATCTTATAATTTTTGTACAGAATAATTTTTGTACAAAACATTTTTATATACAAAAATGTTTTTTATACATATTTTTAGTATACATATACATATATTTTTTAATTTTAATTTTTCATAAAAATTAAAATAAGGGAATTTTTTCCTTGTCAAAAGAAGTTTATTGAGTATACAATGTTATAAAGATACATAAAGTAAGTTTACAAGGATCTATAAAGTAAGCTCATTGTTTTACAGTAGGGTTTATATAGGTAAATATCATGAAATTTCAAATATTAAACATTGGGTTCACGTAAACCTAAATTAAAGATATATATCATTTCCTTAGTTACTTTTGTAGGTATTTAAATGATTTATACCTACTATACATATTGTTTACAAGTAGAGTGTATATAGGTCAAATAAATTCTGATAATGAGCTTTAATCGTAAGGTGGAGAAAAGGAAAGAGAAAGAAGAAAAAGGGTTGAAAGGTAGAGGTATGGTCCACAAGGTTGTCCCGCTCGTCAGTTTATTATTCTTTTTAGTTCTCTTTGAAGCCTTAGAATGGGTGTGTCTCTGTAAGTCATTTAATCTGTTACCATGGCAACAGGACAGAGTCATTGAAGTTTGACAGGAACTGTTGTTTTATCCAAGGATGCCAAAGTTTTTCAAATTTTGGAATTTGATTTTGATCGATGGCTACCATCTTAGCATGGGACATTGTATTATTCATTCTGTGAATTGTTTCTGCTAGTACCAATGTAGGAGATTTCCATGCCTTGGCCACTGTTTGTTTTGCAGCCGTTATTAGTTGGATCATAAGTTTGAATTGAGAGAGTGTTAACCATTCCGGTTTTAGATTAAGTAAAGTTAAATATGGATCTGGTTGTATTATTTTTTTAAATATTTTAGATGCAATCACGAAGACTTCCTTCCAGAAGGTTTGGATTACTGGGCACGTCCACCATATGTGTAAATATGTGCCTATTTCTGGGCATCCTCGAAAACAAAGAGCTGAGGTATTAGGTGAATATTTTGCCACTCTAGCGGGTACAAGGTACCAGCGAGTTAGGACTTTATAATTTGTCTCCAGTGCTAAGATGTTGGGTGAAGATGACTTAGATGTGAGCCATATGTTAGACCAGTCCTTGTCTTCTAAAGTTCGTCCCAGGTCCTCCTCCCACCTCTGAACGTAAGAGGGTCTATTAAGATTTGCTACTCCATATAATTGATTATAAAGTGATGAAATTGTACCTTTAGCAAATGGATCTTTTGTACAGATTGATTCAAAAATGGATAATTGGGATAATGGTGTATCCCCCTTTAGGAATGGTGTATAGAAATTTTTGATTTGGAGATATCTAAATATCTCAGAGTTTGGTAGATCATATTTTTCTCTAAGCGATGGGAATGAAAGGAATGATTTAGATGCTATGAAGTCATTTAGTGTCTGAATGCCTGATGTTGTCCAAGCTTTAAAAGAATTTGGGTAGATCCATGCCGGATAAAAGGCCGGATTTCTGATAAAAGAAAGGAGAGGATTGTGTGGAGATTGTAACTGATATTTGGTTTTTAGTTTATCCCAGAGAGATAAGAAGTGTTTAGTTATGGGATTATGAATTTTAAAGCGGTCTTTAGGATCAAGCCATAATAAATTTGATATTAATAGAGGGTCATTTTCTGAAGCCTCTATAAATACCCATAATGGGATTTCCTGTTTTGCATGGTATTTGGACAGACTGGCCAAATGTGCTGCTCTGTAGTAGTTAGTAAAATTAGGGTATCCCAGGCCTCCTTTATTTTTGGGAAGATGTAGTGTGTGTATAGGTATATGTGGTTTAGAAGAGCCCCATATAAACGAAGTTGCTCTTTTTTGTACTATTCTCAAAAAATAGGAAGGAATTGGAATAGGGAGGACTCTGAATAGATAAAGCAATTTGGGTAGAATAGTCATTTTGATTGCATTAATCTTCCCTATCCAGGATAAAGGAAGTTGCGACCATTGTTTTATTAGATTTGTGATCTGTCTTAATACAGGAGGATAATTGGTTGAGAATAAGTCAGAATGAGATGCTGTTAAATGAATTCCAAGATATGGGATTGATTTTTCTGCCCATGTGAATGGGAGTGCAGCCCTAGCCGGGATCAATTCCATGTTTATGAGTGAAATATTAAGCACTAGGCATTTCTTAGGATTAATCATAAGGCCGGATAGGGCTGCAAACCCATCAAGAGCTGGTATTAAGTTAGGACCAGAGACCTGTGGTGATGATAGAAAAAGTAATATATCGTCTGCAAAAATACATAATTTGTGTGTAATACCTCCTACTTCAATGCCAGTTATAGTTTGGTTTGTTCTGATGTATTGGGCCATGGGTTCGAGTATAAGGGCAAATAATAAGGGAGATAATGGGCAACCCTGTCGGGTACCTCTTTCGATATTAAAGGCTTCAGATTTGTATCCAGCATATTTTATATAGGCTTTGGGTTTATTATATAATGCTTTGATCCATGTTAAAAAGTGGAGTCCAAAACCCCATTTTTGTAATGAATATTGCATATATTGCCAGGATACTGTGTCAAATGCCCTCTTAATATCGAGAGATAGACAACATAAAGGGATTTTCCGTTTTTTAGCAATATGTGCCAATAACACTGCCCTGCGTATATTATCGCCTGCCTGTCTATTTGGCATGAAGCCTACTTGATCTCTATGTATTAATTTTCCTATAATGCTATTGAGGCGTTTTGCTATTATTTTTGCTAATAATTTAATATCAAGGTTTAACAGAGAGATAGGCCGATAATTCACACAGGAAGTATCATCAGAAAGGGGTTTTGGGATCATACAAACAATTGCCATTAGTGTTTCTTGCCGAAAAGAATGTCCATCTAGAAGTTTGTTAAAAGTTTCAGTGAGAATGGGAGAGAGTATTTCTGAGAATGTTTTATAGTATAAAGCCGAGTAGCCGTCTGGGCCTGGTCTTTTGTTAAGTTTTAGGTCTTTTATGGCGTTAGCAACTTCATCTATAGTTATAGGCTCATCCAAACTGCTTTTTTGATTCTGAGATAATTCAGGTAAGGTTATTTTTGAGAAGAAGGATTCAGCCTCTGTAGGATTAAATTCATTGTTTGTCTTGTATAAAGTTGCAAGATGTGAGTTAAATTTATGGACTATTTTAACTGGATTACAAGTGTAAACATTTTTTGATAATTTCAATCGTATTGGTTTGAGAGATTTGTTAGTTGAATTTAATGCCCGAGCCAAATATGTACCTGGTTTGTTTGTATTCATGTAGAAATTGTGTTTGGAGCGTTTGAGGGATTTATCAACTGACTCAGTGAGAAATAGATCGTATTCCAATCTAGATTTTTCCAGATGAGATTTTGTACTCTGAGATGGATTATCTTGAAATGATATGTAGGCTGCATTAAAATTGAGTTCTAGTTTTTTTGCTAGATTTTTGCGTTCCCGTTTAAATAGTGCCATTTGTCTTTGTATTGTACCACGCAAGACAGGCTTATGAGCTTCCCACAGTGTTATTGGGGAGATGTCTGTTGTATTATTAATTGATATGTATTCCTTTAAAGCTTGTTCAATGGCCATCTGATGTAGTGGGTGTTTGAGCATTATGTCCAGTAAGTACCACGTTGGGTCATGCGCTTTTGGTATGGCTGAGGCTATAGTAGTATATACTGCATTATGGTCAGACCACGGAATCGGAATTATATCTGATGCAATAATTTCTGGTATCATTCCTATTGTTAGAAAAATATGATCTATTCTGGTGAAGGTTTGATGAAGGTGCGAGAAATAAGTGAATTTCTTTTTCATTGGGTTACTTTCTCTCCATGAATCTACCAGATTGTATTTGGAAAGAAGTTGAGAAAAAGGTAATCTAGAGGTTATTTTGGATGGTGTAAAAGGTGATTTATCTAGAAATGGGAGGAGGACCTGGTTCGAATCCCCACACATTATCACTGTTCCTATTTTGTGTGTATTAATCACTTGTAATATATGTGAGAGGAATGGTGTAGGTTGTTTGTTAGGAGCGTAGTAGGAAATCACTGTGATTGCTGTATCCATTATATAACCCATGAGTATCAGGTATCTACCTTCTGGGTCTTTAATTTCTGATGATAAGGTGAATGGTGTGGATCGGTGAAATGCAATTAGAGTTCCCCTTTGCTTGGTACAGGCAGAAGCCGTGTAAATTTGTTGATAAAAAGGAGAAATATATTTTGGAGTAGAATCTTTGGTGAAGTGTGTTTCTTGGAGGCATACTATGTGAGCCTTCTTGTTATGGAAAGTACGGAAGGCTTTGGTCCTTTTTTGAGGGACATTTATTCCCTGAACATTCAGGGAAAGTATATTCAGTGGTGCCATGGCAATAGATCAAATAGTTTTGACTTACTCTTTGTTATGCAGAGCTGACTGCGCAGATCAACCTGTGTGGACTGAAGAGATGAATAGATAGAAAAGAAACCAGTGAATTCTGGAGTAAAGAGTAAACAAAAAACATATGAGATTAGATGATACATTGTATAAATTATTTTTTGCAAGTAATCACAATTTACCCGTGAAAGAGAATAAATATCTCTCTCAGGGGAACAAGTGCCTTCGTCACACTCCCACATAATATGGTTGGGAGAATGAGGAGGGCTAATGGGGGTACACGGATCTTCCGCTTACAGGAGAGAAGTGCTATGTCAAAAGACATCAAAATGATGTTTCATTAATTGGAGTGCAGAATATAGTTTTTGTTGAAATTATTTATTCCAGGGTGGTTGTATATGGTTAGTCTTGCCCTAGGCTAAATAATTCAGTTATAAAGGTACTGTTAATAACTTTGGTATTGATGAAGATCGTTTGAATTATTTTGGGATTTTAACCCTTTTAGAGTAAACAATTACATATTTTATTCATACGTAACTGTTTAGATATGTTAACTCATAAAATTGAGGTTGTATTGCTTCAGATTAGAATAAACAAAAACATAATTCTAGGAACTAGTTAGGTAATAATATATTTGTTTTAAGAAAAGAAAGAAAAAGCTTCCATTACTTCTGGATTATTGAACATATTTGTCCTAAAAAGTAATAAATCTATTGTTATTACCTGATAATATATAACTGAACAAGAATTTCCTTATTTCACTTATATATTCTAAGGCTATATGAATCAGAAGTAATAAGAAATATAACTGGAATGTAACATGATCCCACACAGTGTGTGACTATCAGAATGCAGTTACATTCAGTAAAAAATTTGGTTTTTTATAGAGAACCATCTCTTAGTATAATAAATGAAGAGATATCAGGAATTAGGATGTCAGTCCATTGAATCTTCTTGGTCCATGGATGATGTGGCATAACGGCCTCTTTTGTGAGAATGATGATTCCCATTTTGTTCTGAAATTTTCTGGGTGCTGCCTGAAGGTGAAGATGATACCATTCTTCTGCGTGTGGGAGTGTTGCTGCTTGTGGGTTCTGTCAGATTTAATTTTAAAAGGGTTTGTTGTAGTTCATCTGCTGATCTGCTTCTGTAAATTGTACCTTGGTAGTTAAATCTGACTGAAAAGGGGAAGCCCCATTGATACATAATGTTGTGGCGTTGCAGTTCCATTAGTTGGGGTTTCATGGATCGTCTTTTAGTAATAGTAAGTTGGGATAGGTCAGCAAAAATTTGATAATTGTGTCCTTGAAAATTAAGTTCCTTTTTTTCTCTTGCAGCAGTTAGTATTTGTTCTTTCGTTCTGTAATAATGACATTTTGTGATTATATCACGTGGGGGTCCATCTTTCTTTTTGGCTGTGAGGGCTCTGTGTACTCTGTCCAGTTCTAAACGTTCAACAGGGATATCTGGCTTTAGTTCTTGTAATAGAGCAGTAATAGTAGATTGCAGGTCTGTCACAGTTTCAGGTATTCCCCTTATGCGTAAGTTTGAACGTCTGGCTCTATTTTCGTAATCTTCGAGCTTAGTTTGAAGTATTAAATTCTCTTCTTTTAATTGTTCCAATTCTGTTATATTTTCTTGGGTTGTAATTTCAATTTCATCCATTTTTATTTCTAAGGCTGCGGTGCGGTTTCCCAGCTCTCTTATTTCTTTGGTTAGGCTTTTTGTTATTTGGTCTGAGGTTTGTTTTAAAGCCTTATAATAATATTACTGGGAATACTGAGGAGGCTTGTGGAGAAGTTTGTGAGAGGATTTGTTCTGTATCTGACTCAAATGGAGAGTCTTGCTGTGACATTTTCTGTCTGTGAGAGCGCCCTGATGCTGTATCTTGTGAGGTGACTGGAGCTGCTTCAGCTGCAGTGAGTGCCTGTGAGCTCTTTGTGAGGTGATTTTTATTTCTGCCACGGTTTCCTCCCAGTACCATATTTCCTGCCCAAACTTTCACAGTTTGTTCCCTGGGGCAAAAAGGTTCAAATGGATACCTTTTGAGCCTACAGGCTCCGCTTTGTCCTTCTCTTCTCTCCTCAGCGGTGTGGAGCTCTAACAATGCATGTCTGCTCCGCTAGGCTCCGCCTCCTGCCCTCAAAATAAGGGAATTTTTTATATAAAAAAGATTTTTTCACTATAATAGACGTATAGCGTATCTTAGTATTATATCTGAGCGTATCACATGTGCTGTTGAGCAGTGTGGTTTTTTGCATTTTGTTTTATTAATGTTGAGAGGTTTCTTAGACCTATAAGACATCGGATGTTCTTGCGTGTCGGAGATCTTTACTCTATATCAGAACTCTGTGTCACACGCTTGAGCATTTCCTGTCTATAATTACGTTTTGCCTCTATAGGAGGCTCTCAATGATAGCCAGACCGAGGCTTGGTATACCCTTGCGTGTGCCCAGTCATGTGACGGGCCTGCACGGAAGGGAGGCTTGGTTGTACTTCGCTTTCAGTCTTCTCAACATTCTGTGTTTATGCGTTATGCTCCGCCACCAAAGGCGGTCTTCAATGACGGCCGGATCGAGTCTCTGCGCATGCCCGATCATGTGACGGACTTGCGCGGAGACGAGGCTTGGTTGTAATTTGTTCTTATAAAAGGTGATGGTTCATTGCGTCGCCCGTGCCCCGTAGAAGACGTCACGTATGACAAAACATGTAGGGCGTGGCCTCGCAGTGCTTACCATCACATGTTTTTTTGTTTGCACGGGCGTTCAGCCTCTATTTTTATGCCGGCTTTTTAGATTTTATGATTTTCTATTTGTAAAGTTTTGTATACATATCTTCGGTTTATTTTAACCAATAAATCCCTTAATATTACTACACTATTGGAGCCCTCTCCCCTCTTTTTTCAATTATGGATCCTTCCAATCCCGAGTCTCCCTTCTGATGCTGCAGCGGGCGGATCGGTTGGATCAGCTCGAAGTTGGCGGTGCACGCTAACAGGACCTGGATACTAACATTCCATCTGTCCCCGCAGAGGGTTAAATCTGCAGGCCCGTATGACCTCGCCATAGAGGAGGTCCAACGAATGGGGTAAGGGCACATCCATCACTCCTCTCCTGCAATCAATGGTGGTTTGGAAGCGTTTTTGCATCTTTTCACTTCTCTGCTTCTGATGTGATACACCGAAGGAACGTCTCCCTTTCTCCTTTTTCACATGGCTTCATGAACTGAATGTGGTGTTCTTTAAAGGATTGAGTGATCAATCGTACCTTCAGAACTTTCACTTCTTTTTTACTTTTATATATATATTTTTTCACTTTTATTTTTCATTGAGACATGATGTAACGCACTTGTTTGTTATTTATTGTTTTTGTATTTTTATGCTGGGTTTCAAGCATATTGTGGCTCTAGATATCACCTCTAGGAGCTTCTGTATTGTATCACTTCACTATATTTTGCTAGCGCACAAATTTTAACAGTAGGGAACCAGGCTGTGAACCCGCAAGGCTTCACTTACTGATTCCCTTACTTAAAGCGGAGTTCCACCCAAAAGTGGAACTTCCGCTCATTTGTCTCCTCTCCCCCTCCGGTGCCACAATTGCCACCTTTCGGGGGGGGTGGGGGGTGGAGGGGGGACAAGATACCTTTCTTTTCTTTGACAGGTATCTTGTTCCCACTTTTGGGAGTCCGTGCCATGGCCCATGATGTCACAGCAGGGCTCCCTCCTTCTCCCTCTTCCCCTCCCTGTCACCGGGCCAGTAGGAGAGAGTAGCAGGTCCTCGTGCATGTGCAGTAGGGACCCAGCGTGAAGCCGGAAGGCTACACTGCCGGGTTCCCTTACCCACAATGGTGGCGGTAGCACTCAACACTGATGGAAACATCAGCTCCGGTGCCGACATCGCTGGTCTCCAGAACAGGTAAGTGTCCTATTATTAAAAGCTAGCAGCTGCAATATGTGTAGCTGCTGGCTTTTAATTTTTGCAGCGGTGGGCGGACCTCCACTTTAAGATGCCGGCGCCTCCACCCAGACCTGAGGGATGGGCCGGCTTTGGGTGAGGACATCAGGGGCTCCCTGGACAAGTAAGTGTCCTTATTTTAAAAGTCAGCAGATGCAGTATTTGTAGCTGCTGACTTTAATGTTTTTTTTTTTCAGGCGGAAGTCCGCTTTAAGTCATGGGGTTCACTAGAGGCTCATTTAGTTGTGTGGAAGCCAACAGTCATATAATGCTAATGAAAATCCTGAAGTACTAAACATTCAGTTATATTATTCAAGATGCACTTTTGCATCATGCCTTGGTCATACGCATAATTACTCTAATAGGAGTGTTAGGAAACAAGAAGAGAATACTAAATCTATTAATATTCTATTCATAGAGGAGTATTATTACAACAGATCTGCTTCTCATAGTGCTGGCCCTAATACAGACTGCATTATAGATACCCCATCTATCAATAGTGGTATCAAAGCAGAACTCTAGCTCAGTGTTTGTTAACCGGGGTGTTGTCTGGATACCCCTGGAGTGCCATGGGCATGGGACTCAGTTTGCCTTGAATTTGCATCATGAGTTGGCGCAGTGCAGGCGGGCCGGCTCCCAGCATCATAACAACCAGTAACGATCTAATTCTAGGACACATGGCATCATTTGTTTCTATGGTGATGGTGACCGGCTCATGTAGTGGGGGAACCTCTCATGTGATGGAGAAACCTCTGATGGGATAGGGGACCTCTGATGTGATTGGAGGACTCATGTAAAAGGGTGACTGTGGTGTAATGGGGGCCTCTGTAGTGATGGGGGGACCTATGATGTGATGAGAGGGACCTCAGTTGTGAAGTGGAGCTTCTGATATAACGGAAGGACCGCTGATGTGATGGGGGGGACCTGTCATGTGATGGAGGAACCCCTGATGTAATAAGGGAACCTCTGATGTGAATGGGGGCTTCTCGTGTGATTGGTTTCTTTGTATATATATGTATATTGTGCTTTTGTATTGTTGAACTGTAATTAAGCTGTTTTGTAAGGGGAATTCCTCTTCTTCTTCTTCTTTTGGCTGTAATCCAGAACTCAGTTGACTGACTGCCCCCTTTTTGTACATATACCTCTTTACTTCAGTAAAAGCTAAGATAATATAAATATATCTGACTTGTGTTGGAGTGTCATTTAAAGGTGCCTGCAAAAATATGTCTGAACCCAGAGTGCCAGGTAGGTTGGAGTGTTCACAGGGTCAGGGAGATGCAGATAAACAGGTAAATCAAAGCAGCCCTCTAGGGGGTTGTGCTATATCATACCTCCCAACATTTTGAGATGGGAATGAGGGACACCTACTAGCAAACGTATGTAGGCATAGAACATGTCTCCTGCCACACCCCCTTAAAGGAGAATTAACCCCAAAAAAAGGTTAATTAAATCAACAAGGGCTTTTTTTCACCACTACTATTCCTTTATATTGGCTTTTAAATTTACAAATGCAGCAATTTAGAATTTGGATGAAAGGTTTAGCACTGGGAAACACTTTTTGAAAGATAAAAAGTGGATTTTATATACAATTATATAGATCAGACCAAAATGAGGGACAAATGAAGGGGAAAGAGGGACATTGCTCCAAATCAGGGACAGTCCCTCGAAATCAGGGACAGTTGGGAGCTATGCACTCCGAGCTCCTGTGACAGTTCAGCACAGGGGGAGATCTGACTGAGAATTTTAACCCCGATCTGTCCATGGTGAGTGCTTTGGATTGTACTTTCCTTTCTACAAAACTCATCTCTACTTTGTGCACTTCTGCATGCTGCTGGCTGAACGATACAGGACAGGGAGGAGGCGGGTGGAGCTAATCAGTAGGCACGGAGGATGAAGTTAATTCTTCTCCGCTGTGAATGCTTGGGCTCTGTCTCTCTCCTCTTCGTGATGTCACTGGTTGCTAGATGTGAGGCGGGCAGTGGCTAGCAACCATTTGGGCACTGAGCCAACGGCTCATGTAAAAGGGGTTTCACCAGCCAGGGGTCCACCACAGGCTGTCAGTGAGTGACAGCAGCGATGTGAGAGATATTTTAGAGGGCATCAGATTGGTCCAGGGCCAGGGGGCAATTCCGGGACACTGTATTGTCCCAGAATGAGTGTGCCTGGGATCCGGGACAGAGCTGCCAACTGCGGGAATGTCCCGCCCAATCAGGGATGGTTGGCAGGTATGTTTGTGCATGTGGTGCTGAATTCAGCAGGAGTGTTAACCACTTAAGCCCCGGACCATTTGGCTGGCCAAAGACCAGAGCACTTTTTGCGATTCGGCACTGCGTCACTTTAACTGACAAGTGTGCGGTCGTGCGACGTGGCTCCCAAACAAAATTGACGTCCTTTTTTCCTCACAAATAGAGCTTTCTTTTGGTGGTATTTGATCACCTCTGTGGTTTTTATTTTTTGCGAAGGTGGCGATCAGTGATTTTTATCGTGACTGTGACATTATGGCGGACACATTGGACACTTTTGACGCTATTTTGGGACCATTCACATTCGCGATTAAAAATGCATTGATTACTGTGTAAATGTGACTGGCAGTGAAGGGGTTAAACACTGGATGGCGCTGTATGGGTTAAGTGTGTCCTAGGGAGTGATTCTAACTGTGGGGGGGGGCTGTGTGTGACACGACACTGATCACCACTCCCGATTACAGGGAGCTGTGATCAGTGTCAGTGTCACTAGGCAGAACGGGGAAATGCTTATTTACTTAGTTTGCTAAATGCTTATTTGCTTAATTTACATCAGCATTTCCCCGTTCTTCCTCTCTGTGAGACGATCGCGGGTATCCCCACGGACATAGAGTCCGCAGGACCCGCGATCACACTCACAAAGGACGCGGCGGGCGCGCACATGATGGCACACCGGCAAATTTAAAGGGACGTACCTGTACGCCCATTTGCCTGTCCGTTCCATTGTGTCGATGTATATGTACATGTGGAGGTCGGCAAGCGATTAATCTCTTGGTTCCCTGCTGTACAATTGGTTCCTCATGCTGACCCCCGCCTCACTCCTGTGTCCTATAGTGAGGAGGAAGAACTGTAAGTTTCTGATACTATTACAATGTGTGGATGCTTGGGATGCTCTGCAGGTGTGTGTAAGGGGATGGAGCCACCCTAAAAGTAGAATATAGGAGACAGTTCTTTTTAGAGATGCAATGCAAAGCAATTACAGGGTGACACTAAACTCTGGTTTCAAAAAAATGCTATTAAAGTATGTTTTCTTAACTAGGGATGAGCCAAAAGTTCAGTCTGAACCTAGATTCAGACCAAATTTTAGCTGTTTGGGTGTTCAGACAAGTAATCTAACTTTAGCTTCTTCTGCCCCCGTTCAGCGGGAGCCATGCATCATATAACAAAGCTGTATTTCTACCACTTCTACATATGACAGATTCCCACTGTCCCTGGTTCCCTGTCTCAAAACGTATCAAGAAGGTAAGCTAATAAACTGTTTAGGAACTGCCCCTTTTGAAAAGCGATCTGCGATGGATTGCTTTCAGTGGGCTTTTGACTGGCACTGAAGAGGTGATATGTCAACTCTTTACCTAATTTAACCCTATAAATGCTGCACTTTCATTCCACATTTGCACCAGGCTCCATAGACCTGTGGCATCTCCCACCAAAAGCAACATGCTGTTTAATTTTTGCCATGTGTATAGTCTCGAGTAGCTGCATGTCAGTGATCAGTCAAGGGGTGGTAAAACCACCACTCAATAATCTGCTTTTACTGCCCCCTGCATGTGTAAACCGAGCCTGAAAAACAATAAATCCCCTTCAAGTGTATCATATTCACATCTGTAAGCAAATTGGTCTGTGTTTATATATTTTAAGGCAGGGTTTCTCGATCAGGGTTCTGTGGAACCCTAGGGTTCCGCAAGAAGTCCTCAGGGGTTCTGCTGTCATCTATTCATCAGTCACAGGCAACTGACGGGTAGATCACATCCTATACTAAGCTAGGCAGGGAAGCGGCTGTGATAGTATTGACTGTGGCACACTGTTCCCTTCCAGCCCCTCCCCTCCTGTCTATCCCACATGCTTGTATGTGACATTACATGGGAATAGACAGGAAGGGAGGAGGAGCCAGCAGGAATAGCACGCCAGAAGAGGACTGATCACAGCTGCTTCCCTGCCTTCATCTGTGCATATGAAGGAAACCTCTGCTACTGTAATGTGCCCTACTGTGTGCCCCATGTATTGTGCCCTGATGTGTGCCCCATGTACTGTGCCCTGTTGTGTGCCCCATGTACTGTGCCCTGATGTGTGCCTGTAATGTGGCCTGGTCCCACATTATGTGCCCTGCTCTCATGTATGGTTCAGTGCTCTCATGTAATGTGTCCTGCTCCCACGTAATGTGCCCTGCTTCCATGTAATGTGCCCTGCTTCCATGTAATGTGCTCTGCTCCCACGTAATGTGCCCTGCTCCCATGCAATGTGCCCTTCTTTTTTGTAATGTGCCCTGCTCCCATGCAAAATACCCTGCTCCCATAAAAAATGCTCTGCTCCCACGTAATATCCCTGCACCCATGTAATGTACCCTTCTCACATATTATGTGCCTCTTCCTGATTGTAGATGCATGCACTTTGACCCCATCAAGAATTACTTGAACATCCATTATGATATTTTGGGTTTCTGAGGGCGTTAGAGAACTATATCGATCTTGGTATGGTGATTTCACATACATCAATGGCAAACAGGTTACCAGACCTAGATATCTGAGGTTTTTATAAAATTGGTTCTTACCTATTAAAAAAATAATAAAACTGGTTCTACCTGCTTACTCCCTAAGAAGGTTCCAACAATCAGCATCCAATTCTAGTTTTATGGATTTGAGGTGGTGGTAAACATAGGGGTGTACATAGAACTCTTTCTATGTGAGAAATATGGTCCCCCACAGGAAGCAAACCAGGGAGGAGGAAAGGTAAGCACACCCCCTTCCTAAGTAAAGCCAAGCCCAGGTGTGCTTATTACCCCTCCTCCCTGGTTTGCATTCTTTTGTAAACTGATCAATGATGAAGTGTAGAAATGCTGATGGCATGGGAATTAGGGCAAACTGTGAACCTTGATGCATACATAAGATTATACATATATGGTGTGTATGTTCCCATATACGGGTGTTCACGGGTGTATGTTCCCAGATCACGGGTGTTCCCACTGTATATCCTGATGGTAATCGTGCTCTTGATCTTGCGCTTTAAGTATAATAGTATATATCTGCTCCTTTGTGGCCAATTGCGGTAATGGTATCACTCCTTCAGTTGGTATGTATATAAGTTATATTGACATCGGCGAGCTCGCTGCTCGTGGTGTTTTGAATTTTACTGCTATTGTAAATGTGAGTATCTGAAGCTTTTAAATAATAAAATGTTTTAAAAAATGTACTACACCATCTGGAATCCCCCCTTCTTCTTTCCAATATACCTTATATACATTGATGCGACTCCGACCCAGAGTGTAAATCTGCATCAAAGTTGCATTCAAAGCCACACCACCGCCGCACCAAAGTCGCACCTCACAGTCACAATCTAAATCATGCGACTTTGGAGTTGCACCAGTGGAAACATAGCTCTATGCCCACAGGTGCGTTTCAATCTCAACGATTGGCCTAATCTCATTCAAAGGGTCAACTGAAATTGCTTTTTGGCAGAGAGGCACATATCCTTTTCCACTGCCTCCAAGATTCCAAATTCATTTTATATATACACATTATTCAAAATCCGTCTCATCAAAGTATTAGTATAGACAAAAGGTAAAAAGGAAAGTTCTGAGAAGTTTGTTAGTCTGGGTATTCAGACGAGAGACAGGTGAACACAAAAGACATAAGAAAACTGGTCCAGTCCAGAGGTTCTCTGCCTTCGCGTTGGTCAACATCACAGAAACTATCTCCTGCGATCCTGTTCAGGACTTGCTTTGCTGACATCCCTTCTGGCTCCAGATCCTGCTTGCTGTTCCACTACATTGATCCCTGACTTCTGACTTGGCTGACTATCCGTTCCAGTTACTGAACTTTGGCTATGTTTTAACTACTTTGTTCTTTTTACTTTTATTACTAAACAAGTGTGATTTAACTGTACTTCTGTCTCGGTCTGATTTCATGGTTTCTGACAGTAGGCGAAGGCCATGAATTCAGAAGATGAAGTCAATCCACTTGTTGGTAATATTTTTTTCCAGATTGGATGAACTGAATCACCGCAGGGATCAGTTTGCCACAAATGCTCTCTCCCAGAAGGGCGCAATGGGCTCTTTTCTTGTCAAGATTTAATTACATTGTCTCATTCTTACCCGGTACTAAGAATGTAAGGGCTGATGCCTTGTCACAACAATTTTCCTCCACTTCCAAGTTGGAGTCGGTTCCGGTTCCTATGATTCCTCCTGATGGTATTCTGGCTACGGTTCGCACAAGTCTCACTTCTCCTTTGGGTGACAAAATTCTTGCTGCTCAGGTCCATGCTCCTCCTGGGAAACCTTGTGACCACTGCTTTGTCCCAGAGAGTCTCCGTACTGCCGTGCTCCAGACATACCATTCTCCCAAGGCTGCTGGCTACCCTGGGAAGAAGCAACTCTTTTGGGTCATTTCCCAACTATTCTGGTGGACTAGTCTACGTGCTGATGTAACTGCCTTCGTAGCTGCCTGTTCCGTGTGTGCTCAAAGTAAGACTCCACGACACCTTCCAGTGAGGCTCCTACAACCCATACCCAATGGAGAGAGGCCCTGGACCCACCTGTCTATGGATTTCATTGTGGAGTTACCCAACTCCCAGGGCAACACAGTTATCCTTATGGTGGTTTACCAGTTCTCAAAGATGTGTCATTGTATTCCACTTAAGAAGTTGCCCACTTCTAAGGAACTGGCTTCCATTTTTGCTCCGGAGATCTTTCACTTACATGGGCTACCCAAGGTGATTGTCTCAGATAGGGGTAGTCAGTTTGTGTCCCAGTTCTGGCGAGCCTTTTGTGCACAGTTGGGAATTCAGCTTGGTTTCTCCTCTGCGTATCACCCGCAGTCTAATGAAGCCACAGATTGAGCCAATCAGTCCTTGGAGCAATTCCTACGTTGCTATATTTCTGACCATCATAACAACTGGTCAGACCTATTACTGTGGGCAGAGTTTGCTCAAAACAGTGCCTTGAATTCTGCATCCTGATTGTCCCCGTTTATGGCAAATTATGGTTTCCAACCTTCCATGTTGCCCGACTCATTTGTTCTGCAGAGTATTCCTGCATTAGAGGAGTATCTCCGTGGTCTTCGTTCCACTTGGGCACAAGTCCAGGAGGCTTTGCGACATGCTAATGATAGGTACAGACTCCATGCTGACCACAGATGCCTGCGCTTTCCTACCAGGTTGGGGACAGGGTCTGGCTGTCATCTCGCAAACTCCAACTTCGTGTTCCCTCACTGAGGTTCGCACCTCGGTTTATTGGGCCTTTCCGTATTCTTCGCAGGATTAACCGCAGGATTAACCCAGTGGTTTACGCATTAGACCTTTCTTCTAATATGTGTATTTTGAATGTATTTCATGTCTTCTGATTAAAACCTTTGGTCTGCAACTGCTTTGCCACGTCCTCACCCTGTCCATTGTTGACTCCCGTAGGTTCCATGGGCGCATACAGTACGGCATACAAGGGCACGGTCCGGAGGAACACTCTTGGGTCTCATCCTCGGATGTACATTGCCCTGTCCTCCATGATTTCCATAGACATTTTCCCCTCAAGCCTGGTGGTCCTCCGAGGGGATATCGGGGAACTGGAGAAAGTACAGAGAAGTACATTTGTGGCCCTTCGGGTCTGGTATGGATTTTGAGAACAACCCCAAGCCAAAATTTTTTAATAAATGGCGTTGGGCCCCCCCCCAAAATCAATACCAGACCCTTATCCGAGCATGCAGCCTGGCAGGTCAGGAAAGGGAGGAGACGATCAAGCGCCCCACCTCCTGAACCATACCAGGCTACATGCCCTAAACAAGGGGCATGTTGATGGGGACAAGGGCCTCTTCCCCCCAACCCTGGGCTGTAGTTGTGGAGGTCTGCAGGCGGGGAGGGCTTATTGGAATCTGGAAGCCCCCTTTAACAAGGGGGCCCCCAGATCCCGCCCCCCCTATGTGAATGAGTATGGGGTACATAGTTTCCCTACCAATTCACCAAAAAGTGTACAAAGTAAAATTAATATTTTAATAAATAAAGACAATACACATGTTTTTGACAAATCCTATATTAAAAAAAAAAAAAAAACAATGTCTCCCGATGTAAAGATGCCACTGCCGGACCCGATAAAGAAAAAAAACTAAAACAGCTCTGTTCCCGATGAACGCTTCCGTTGTCTGCCTGGCCTGCCATGTTACTTTTCCTAAATAGCTATGTGGCGGGGCCACCCGGCAACATCACCTGGTGGCACCGTCCCCCTGTGATGTCATAGACTGGTGCATGCTGGGCTGCCGATGTCAAGGGGGCTATACACCGTGAACTAAAGTGAAAGAAAAACATAAAACGCATCAAAAAAGCATGTTCAAAAATGCAAAACGCACGGCAAAATGAGCCTAAAAAACACATTAAGTGCAGCCCGCACAGATGTGAACCTACAGTAAATTATTTGATTATAATAAACCTTTGTATTTTTTTTTACTATAATCTTTGATGTGCTGAAGCTACTTATTTAGCTCTCAGATTTATTTATATATAATATACAGAAACTTTGGTAATAAATTATGCCCTAAAGAGGAGCTCCAGGCTCCCCCTAAAAAATGAAAAGTCGGCAGCTACAAATACTGTAATATAAGGGCACTTACCTGTCCAGGGATCCAGCGATGTCCTCACCTAAGCTGATTCTTTAATTGGCTTCAGGTGCAGGGGACGGCATCTCAAGCATGAATGGGGGATTCGATCGAATTTGCTCCGTGTATGGCTGGCCTAACTGTTTAGAAAAAACAGAGTTTATCTCTTTATATTTGTCCAAGCTAGTGAAAAACAAACCTAAACCTGTCTATTCAGCTGACCAAGAGTCAACACTCTGGTATACTCAAGTCAATGACAGCATCCTCTATTGTTCCACTTAATTGAAGGACATCTCGGGAAACCTTTAACCAAAAATCAACACTCTAGAATCTTTCTGCAAGCATCTTAAAGAGGAAGGGAAAGCCCCTGAATACACCATTTAGCCTCACACCAAAATGTGAAACTGAACATTTATTCTTTTTTTTTTTTAATTTAAAATATTATTTACTATTATTAATTTATTTACACTGTAAACAGACTTTGGCTACAGGTTGACCATTAGAAACCATGTGATTTCTTGTCTGTTAAAAATGTGTAACCAATTAAAGCAAATCAGTTTTGACTTTTGCTCTTTTGGGCTGGATCTCTAAATAAAAGCAGTTTTGAAACTACATAATACATTTCTTGTGGGACTCCACTGATGATCATGAGTCGATATTTCTGTTTTCTTCCTGTTCTTCTCTGCATTCAGCTTTCAATTCGCCTTACAGCATGCAAACCATTGTAAGTATTAGACTTCTTGCCAGCCTCTTGGGGCCAGTGTCAAAGGGAATTTTTTGACTAAAACTGCCTTTTCCTCCATACAAGTCTATGGGAATAGATAAACAGCAGAAATAGGATAAATGCAGGTAAACGGCACCTATAAGAAAATTTAAATGATCTCAGACACATCTCAAACTGATATCAAAAGTATATTTCTCTACTTAGTGTTTTTGTTGCTAGGAGAAATGAATTGCAGACAATATTAAGTCTATGTTGCAGAAATTCCAGGCAATGTCTACCCTCTTTGCTGAACAATTTGATTTTTGCACTGTTTAGTAACATAGAAACAGAGAAAAGTGATGGCAGAAAAGAGACTGAGTAGTCCATCAAGTCTGCCCATTTTTTTATTTTGTTGATTTCTCTGTCTGAGTATAGATCTATGCCTATCCCATGCATGTTTGAATCCATTTACGGTTGACTGTCTCACTGCCTCTACTGGAAGTTTATTCCATACTTCAACTACCCTTTTAGTGTAATAATACTTTCTAGAATTAGTTTTGAACTTTCCTCCAGTTAGTTTGAAGTCATGTAACCGTGTTTTTGATTTTGGTTTTCATATTGAAAAAAACTGCCCTCCTGAACCTTATTCACCCCCTTGATGTATTTAAAGGTTTCAATCATGTCTCCCCTTTTCCTTCTTTCCTCCAGACCGTACATATTAAGTTCCTGAAATCTCTCTTGATATGTTTTATCTTCCAAACTTTTCACCATTTTTGTTACCCGTCTCTGTATTTCGACAAAAAAAAAAAAAAAAAAAAGGGCAGCTGCATCCATAGTTACAAGGCATCTGCAAAACCCCTGAATACACCATTTAGCCTCACACCAAAATGTGAAACTGAACATTTACTCTTTTTTTTTTTCATTTAAAATATTATTTACTATTATTAATTTATTTACACTGTAAACAGGCCTTGGCTAAAGGTTGACCATTAGAAACCACGTGATTTCTTGTCCGTTAAAAATGTGTAACCAATTAAAGCAAATCAGTTTTGACTTTTGCTCTTTTGGGCTGGATCTCTAAATAAAAGCAGTTTTGAAACTACATAATACATTTCTCGTGGGACTCCACTGATGATCATGAGTCGATATTTCTGTTTTCTTCCTGTTCTTCTCTGCATTCAGCTTTCAATTCGCCTTACAGCATGCAAACCGTTGTAAGTATTAGACTTCTTGCCAGCCTCTTGGGGCCAGTGTCAAAGGGAATTTTTTGACTAAAACTGCCTTTTCCTCCATACAAGTCTATGGGAATAGATAAACAGCAGAAATAGGATAAATGCAGGTAAACGGCACCTATAAGAAAATTTTAATGATCTCAGACACATCTCAAACTGATATCAAAAGTATATTTCTCTACTTAGTGTTTTTGTTGCTAGGAAAAATAAATTGCAGACAATATTAAGTCTATGTTGCAGAAATTCCAGGCAATGTCTACCCTCTTTGCTGAACAATTTGATTTTTGCACTGTTTAGTAACATAGAAACAGAGAAAAGTGATGGCAGAAAAGAGACTGAGTAGTCCATCAAGTCTGCCCATTTTTTTATTTTGTTGATTTCTCTGTCTGAGTATAGATCTATGCCTGTCCCATGCATGTTTGAATCCATTTACGGTTGACTGTCTCACTGCCTCTACTGGAAGTTTATTCCATACTTCAACTACCCTTTTAGTGTAATAATACTTTCTAGAATTAGTTTTGAACTTTCCTCCAGTTAGTTTGAAGTCATGTAACCGTGTTCTTGATTTTGGTTTTCATATTGAAAAAAACTGCCCTCCTGAACCTTATTCACCCCCTTGATGTATTTAAAGGTTTCAATCATGTCTCCCCTTTTCCTTCTTTCCTCCAGACCGTACATATTAAGTTCCTGAAATCTCTCTTGATATGTTTTATCTCCCAAACCTTTCACCATTTTTGTTACCCGTCTCTGTATTTCGACAAAAAAAAAAAAAAAAATGGGCAGCTGCATCCATAGTTACAAGGCATCTGCAAAACCCCTGAATACACCATTTAGCCTCACACCAAAATGTGAAACTGAACATTTATTCTTTTTTTTTTTCATTTAAAATATTATTTACTATTATTAATTTATTTACACTGTAAACAGGCCTTGGCTAAAGGTTGACCATTAGAAACCACGTGATTTCTTGTCCGTTAAAAATGTGTAACCAATTAAAGCAAATCAGTTTTGACTTTTGCTCTTTTGGGCTTGATCTCTAAATAAAAGCAATTTTGAAACTACATAATACATTTCTCGTGGGACTCCACTGATGATCATGAGTCGATATTTCTGTTTTCTTCCTGTTCTTCTCTGCATTCAGCTTTCAATTCGCCTTACAGCATGCAAACCGTTGTAAGTATTAGACCTCTTGCCAGCCTCTTGGGGCCAGTGTCAAAGGGAATTTTTTGACTAAAACTGCCTTTTCCTCCATATAAGTCTATGGGAATAGATAAACAGCAGACATAGGATAAATGCAGGTAAACGGCACCTATAAGAAAATTTAAATGATCTCAGACACATCTCAAACTGATATCAAAAGTATATTTCTCTACTTAGTGTTTTTGTTGCTAGGAAAAATGAATTGCAGACAATATTAAGTCTATGTTGCAGAAATTCCAGGCAATGTCTACCCTCTTTGCTGAACAATTTGATTTTTGCACTGTTTAGTAACATAGAAACAGAGAAAAGTGACGTCAGAAAAGAGACTGAGTAGTCCATCAAGTCTGCCCATTTTTTTATTTTGTTGATTTCTCTGTCTGAGTATAGATCTATGCCTGTCCCATGCATGTTTGAATCCATTTACGGTTGACTGTCTCACTGCCTCTACTGGAAGTTTATTCCATACTTCAACTACCCTTTTAGTGTAATAATACTTTCTAGAATTAGTTTTGAACTTTCCTCCAGTTAGTTTGAAGTCATGTAACCGTGTTCTTGATTTTGGTTTTCATATTGAAAAAACTGCCCTCCTGAACCTTATTCACCCCCTTGATGTATTTAAAGGTTTCAATCATGTCTCCCCTTTTCCTTCTTTCCTCCAGACCGTACATATTAAGTTCCTGAAGTCTCTCTTGATATGTTTTATCTCCCAAACCTTTCACCATTTTTGTTACCCGTCTCTGGACTCGTTATACCTTTTATTATCTTTATTGGTTGGCGCTACCAACAGAATTGTCAGCTCCAATGCAGCTGCTGATGAACGTGGCTCACTTAGCAATTTGCAGAGAAGCATTGTTGTCAGTTCTACCAACAACTTTGTATCCCGCTACAGTACTGTAGCAATAACTCTCGGTGGAGCTGCTGGTTTAAGCGGGCTGTTACCTTCACTCTCGATACCTCTGTTTCACCGGCACCGGGTCTAGGGTTCCGTTGAGTTTACCTCCGGACGACACAAGCACCAAACACTTGAGTAGGTTTTCCAATGCTTTAATAAACGAACAAGGGAAGTAGCAGGAAAGAGGTAGAAGGAAATCTGCAGGGAAGCTCAAATACCCTTCCGTAGTATTCTTGAGAACATTCTTTGCAATTGAACACTTGTAGTTGAATAGTCTCCCCTTTGTAGGATTTAATCTTTGCCCGCCTGGATAAACATCTCTCACTTGCCTAGCAGCCAGTATGTAGCATGAACAAAAGTCTCTGCCACAGACTTGTTTGGAATAAAACCCGTACGATCCTCTGCCACAGGAGGTATTGGTTTGTGATGAATGTCAGAAACAGTACTTGAACCTTTAAGCCAACCCGGCAGTACTATGCAGTAAGACTACTTCAGGATGCGTCCTCCAACAGAGTCACCAGGCCCCTCTCCAGACCAGCACTCTGCATGATCCTTCCATGACGGGTCCTCCCCTGGGATCTTCTCGGTTGTCCAGCTTCTTCACTCAGGATAGACAGCTCAGGACCATTCCTCTGCTGCTGTGGTAGGCCCCAGACAGGCTTCTGGGCCCACCACACACACCGCAGCGACGTGGGCCTCCGGAACGGAGGACCACGAGGCGGTACTCTTAACACATACCTGTCGGCCAGGAGGGCCAGCAGGTGGCTGAAAACGAACCCCAAAATATGGTGTCTGTCCCATAAATACCCTCTCCCAGAATACAACTCGGAGGACCACCTCCACCGAGTTATCTCTGGGACAGAGGAGCACTCATACGCTTCAACACGTTGCTTTTCCAACACTGGCCCATGATGACAATGACACCCACCGGCACAGTGTGGAACCACATGCAACTCAGCCAAGCTGGAGCAGAGGCAAATCTAACTTCCTCTAATTAGCGACCCACTAAATTTACCTATCAGCGGTAGATCAAAAAATCTACCAGCGCTACATACTCCCCCTACTACAATAGACGTTGTGTCAGGTACTCACCAAGGCCGAGTTGCTGAGAGAGGCTCCCCCTGCAGCTGGGCGCACGATACCCTCTGGAAGTGGCACAGCGGGTATTGGGCACGAAGAAGCACGGGTCGCCAGCAGGTATTAGAGGAGCTGGGCGATTCTTCAGGCAGGGAAGAGATCTGTGCTGGGTAGCTGAGCCGGGTACTGAGGGTCAACCACAAGGCAGACGTCTGGAAGTAGGCCGAGGGTCAAACACCGGTATGCAAGTAGGCAAAAGTCCAACACTGGATAAGGTTGAGACAAAGTCCAAGAACAGGCCGGGGGTCAAACACAGGTGGCCAGGCAGGCAGATAATCCACAGTAGGGTGAGGCAGAAGCAAGTCCAGGAACAGGCCGAGGGTCAAACACAGGTAATCAGGCAGGCAGATAATCCACAGTGGGGTAAGGCAGAAGCAAGTCCAGGAGCAGGCCGAGGGTCAAACACAGGTAATCAGGCAGGCAGATAATCCACAGTAGGGTAAGGCAGAAGCAAGTCCAGGAGCAGGCCGAGGGTCAAACACAGGCAGTCAGGCAGGTAGCGAAGTCCAGAAGGCAGCCGAGGGTCAAGCACAAGAGAGGTTCAAGCAGAGTCGGGGTTGGTCCAGGTCACAACGGGTAGGCACAGGTACACGGATTCAGGAGCAGGTTATAGGAGCTGAAAAGACAAACCAGCAACAAAACACAGGCCATGGCCGTCTTTATATAGGCCCGCCAGGGGAACGTCCCGATGTGCGTGCACGCGTTCGTAACGATGCGCTGCGTTGTGCACCCACGTGAGCGGATCCGATCGGAACACGCGCTCGTACCCGCCGACTGTGAAATGGTACGTGCCGATGTGCAATTCTACCACGCAGGCGCATGGGGAAATGCCTATATTGACAGGCCCTGATTCTGGCATTTCCCTGACAGTGCCCCCCCCCAAGGGGCAACCTCCGGGTGCCCAACCTAGCTCGGATCCCAGGATGTCTTCTGTGAAACTCTCGCACAAGACGAGGGGCATGAATATTGCTGGCGGGCTCCCAGGAATTGTCCTCCGGGGGGTACCCTTTCCATTTAACTAGATACTGTTCCTGCCCCCCCCTCCATTTGTGATCTACTATTGCCTCCACTTCGAATTCTTCCTCCCCTTCAATCCGGATTGGTGGAGGAGGTAGTTCTTCCCGTCCTGGAAAAGAGTTAGGAGTGACCGGTTTTAGTAAGGAGGCATGGAACACCGGATGTATCCGATAAGAACCAGGTAAGGTCAGTTCAAAAGCCACGGGGTTTACAACTCTCTTAATTTCAAAAGGACCAATGAATTTTGGCCCTAATTTGCGTGATGGGCAAGGCAATTTGAGGTTGATGGCTGATAGCCAAACTTTATCTCCAACCTTGAAACTTGGGTTACTTCTTCTTCCCCTGTTATAGAATTTTTCATAACTTTCTTGAGCTTTCTTCATCGTTTCCTGAATTTGCAGAAAATTTGTTTGAATGGCACGTATACGGTCTTGTACTGCGGGAGTAGTGATTTCGGGAATAGAATCCGGGAGAAAGGAAGGGTGAAAACCATAGTTTGCCCAGAAAGGTGTTTGGTTGATGGAGGAATGTACCGAATTGTTGTAGGCGAATTCTGCGCACGGTAAGAGGGAAGACCAGTTGTCCTGGGACCAGGAGCAGAAACATCGAAGGTATTGCTCTAAGGATTGATTTGTTCTTTCTGTCTGGCCATTACTTTGTGGGTGATAGGCGGAAGAAAGGGATGTCTTGATTTCTAAAGACTTGCACATATCCTTCCAGAATCTTGACGTGAACTGAATCCCCCTATCGGATACAATGTTGTGGGGGACGCCATGGAGTCTCACTACTTCTTTTATAAAAACCTCTGCGGTTGTGGAAGCAGAGGGGGTACCTACTAATGGCAGGAAGTGGGCCATCTTTGAAAGGCGGTCAACAACCACTAAGATGGTAGTAAACTTCTCGGAAGGAGGCAGATCGACAATAAAGTCCATAGAGACCTCTGTCCAGGGACGTTCTGGTATAGATAAAGATTTTAAAAGTCCCCACGACTTGGCATTAGATCCCTTATTGCGTTGGCAAGTGATGCAAGATTGTATATATCTTCTGCAGTCTTGTCTCCACCCCGGCCACCAGAACGAGCGATTAATTAGTTCGGAGGTTTTTTGTATACCAAAATGTCCTGCCAACTTGTGATCGTGGAAGGTTTGAAGAATCTGAAGTCTTACTGGTAGTGGCACAAATACCTTGTCCTGGGCCCAAAGTAGACCATCCTTCTTTTCTAGGGCGGATACTTCAGGTTCTGTACATTGACTGGAAGCCTGTATGATAATTGACCTAAGGTTGGGCTGAACCAGGCTGAGAAAGTGGTGAGGAGCTAGGATGGTTCCGGGTTCTTCCGGTCCACTGGTTTCTGGGAACATACGGGAAAGTGCGTCCGCCTTCCCGTTCTTGGAGCCAGGTCGAAAGGTAATATGGAAGTTAAACCTGGAGAAGAATAAGGCCCAACGGGCCTGACGAGGTCGGAGGCGTTTAGCTGTTCGAAGATATTCTAGGTTACGGTGGTCAGTGAAGATCATGATGGGTTGGGAAGCCCCTTCCAGCAGATATCTCCACTCTTCTAAGGCAAACTTTATAGCAAGTAACTCCCGATCCCCGACATCATAATTCTTCTCAGGAGGGGTGAGCTTGCGAGAGGCAAAGGCCACCGGATGGAGCAAGGCTTTTTGGCCACTTCTCTGAGACAGGATTGCCCCTATTGCTGACTCGGAAGCATCCACTTCAAGCACATAGGGTAGGACTGGGTTGGGATGTTGGAGGACGGGAGCCGATGTAAACAGTCTCTTTAGTTCATCGAAGGCTTCTTGAGCATCTGGGGACCATTGGAACCTAGTCTGCTGGCGAGTTAGTTGAGTAATAGGGGAGATGATAGAGGAGAAACCTTTAATAAATCTGCGATAGAAATTGGCGAAGCCAACGAATCGCTGAATTCCCTTTTTATCTATGGGAGCTGGCCATTCCTGGATGGCCCTAACTTTCTGCGGATCCATTGCGACCCCTCCTACTGAAATAATGAATCCAAGGAACTGGATGGTGGTTTTCTCGAAGTCACATTTTTCCCCCTTTAAGTATAAGCCATGTCTTCTGAGGACCGAGAGTACTTTCTTCACATGGGTACGATGTGCTTCTAAAGTGGTGGAAAAGATCAGGATGTCATCGAGATAAACAATTACAAAGTTATCTAGATACTCACGGAAGATGTCATTGACTAGATGTTGAAATGTAGCCGGGGCATTGCAGAGACCAAAAGGCATCACCAAATATTCGAAATGCCCGAATCTGGACCGGAAAGCTGTCTTCCATTCATCTCCTTCTCGTATCCGAACCAAATTGTACGCCCCCCGGAGATCTAATTTAGTAAAGATCTGGGCGGTTCGGAGACGCTGGAACAGTTCAGGAATAAGAGGGAGCGGGTACCTGTTCTTGATGGTAACTTTGTTAAGCTCCCTATAGTCCACACAAGGCCTCAAGGATCCATCCTTTTTCTCCACAAAAAAGATTCCCGCTCCAGCTGGAGAAGAAGAAGCCCGGATGAATCCCTTTTCAAGATTTTCATTGATGTAGGAGCGAAGAGCTTCTAGCTCGATCTCTGATAGAGGGAAAATGCGGCCGAAGGGGATCTCGGAACCGGGTAGGAGGTCGATGGGGCAATCATAGGGTCGGTGTGGAGGTAGACTGTCAGCTTTCTTCTTATCAAAGATGTCCAGGAATTCATGGTATGCTGCTGGGACATGTTGGAGATTATCCGGTACTGGTTGTAACGTCAGACATGGAACCGTTCTGTCGTATTTTGGTGAAAAGCAGTGTTGAGAGCAGTATATGGAAGAGAAGAGGACTTCTTTCTTGCTCCAGTTTATCTGAGGATCATGGGCCTGCAACCATGGAAACCCCAAAATGATGGGAAACATCGGTGAACTTATAATGTCAAAGCAAAGAAATTCGGAGTGATCTGAGTCTATATGAGTGAGGATAGGCTTCGTTTCCTGTGTGACAGGGCCAGAACAAGGTAGGGATCCATCTGCCAGATGGATTTGTAGCTGTTGCTCCTTAACTCGGAGAGGGATGTGCAGATTTTGGGCCAAAGATGCATCCAAGAAGCAACTGCAGGCTCCTGAGTTAACGATGGCTGGCAACCGGACCTTCTCTTCCGCCACCTGTAATGAGATCATGAGGACAAGATGAGACTGGCTTGAATTAGCGACTTGAAAGTTGGTGGCAGACCGAGTGCGGTACTTACTGGGTCTCACAGGGCAGTTGTTTAGGAAGTGACCGGCTCCTCCACAATATAGACAAAGGTTGGCCTGGCGCCGGCGGAGCTTTTCATCAGGAGAGAGTGGGGGTCGAACTAGACCCAGTTGCATGGGCTCACCATGAGAGGATGATGAAGAAGTTGTAGGGGGTGCAAGAACAGGTGGTACCCGTGGCATCATCCAAGTGGGCCTTGGAGACTGGAAACGCTCGCTGCGACGTTCCCGGAGGCGTCTGTCCAGTTTAATAGCGAGCTGGATCAGGTCTTCTAGAGAGGCCGGGGTGTCCACTCGAGCCAGTTCATCCTTTAGGATCTCAGAGAGTCCCTGGCGATACTGATATTTTAATGCAGCCTCGTTCCAGCTGGTGTCCCCTGACCATTTTCGAAATTCCACAGTGTAATCTTCCACTGGTCTCTTTCCCTGGGTCAGGGTATGCAGGACGGACTCAGCCGTGGCAGTACGCTGAGGATCGTCGTATAGCTGGGCCATGGAAACAAAAAATGCATCTGCAGAGTCAAGGAGGGGACTCTTCTGCTCAAGGAGGTTGTGAGCCCAGGATTGCGGTTCGTCAGAAAGCAAAGAGATAATGAACCCCACTTTCACAGTCTCAGAATAAAAAGTCCTGGGTTGAAGGGCAAAGTATAGTAGACAAGCGTTTCTAAATGCCCTGTACTTCTTCCGGTTACCGGAGAATCGTTCCGGAATGGGAACCCTGGGTTCAGGTAAGGCCATTACTGCTGCAGAAGCCGGGTTGGCTTGATCCCGAGAGGGAGATGTTCCACTAGCAGATGCTGATGCGGCGTCCGAGGGGTTAGGAAATGTGGTTAGATGTTGCAGACGACCCTCAATCTGAAAGTAGCCGTCTTGGAGTCTCTGGACAGCCTGGGTGAGGGCTGTGACTTGCTGGCAGAGTGCCTCAAGGGGAGAGCCAGCTCTGTCGGCCTCGCTCATTGCTGGTTTGTACTGTCAGGTACTCACCAAGGCCGAGTTGCTGAGAGAGGCTCCCCCTGCAGCTGGGCGCACGATACCCTCTGGAAGTGGCACAGCGGGTATTGGGCACGAAGAAGCACGGGTCGCCAGCAGGTATTAGAGGAGCTGGGCGATTCTTCAGGCAGGGAAGAGATCTGTGCTGGGTAGCTGAGCCGGGTACTGAGGGTCAACCACAAGGCAGACGTCTGGAAGTAGGCCGAGGGTCAAACACCGGTATGCAAGTAGGCAAAAGTCCAACACTGGATAAGGTTGAGACAAAGTCCAAGAACAGGCCAGGGGTCAAACACAGGTGGCCAGGCAGGCAGATAATCCACAGTAGGGTGAGGCAGAAGCAAGTCCAGGAACAGGCCGAGGGTCAAACACAGGTAATCAGGCAGGCAGATAATCCACAGTGGGGTAAGGCAGAAGCAAGTCCAGGAGCAGGCCGAGGGTCAAACACAGGTAATCAGGCAGGCAGATAATCCACAGTAGGGTAAGGCAGAAGCGAGTCCAGGAGCAGGCCGAGGGTCAAACACAGGCAGTCAGGCAGGTAGCGAAGTCCAGAAGGCAGCCGAGGGTCAAGCACAAGAGAGGTTCAAGCAGAGTCGGGGTTGGTCCAGGTCACAACGGGTAGGCACAGGTACACGGATTCAGGAGCAGGTTACAGGAGCTGAAAAGACAAACCAGCAACAAAACACAGGCCATGGCCGTCTTTATATAGGCCCGCCAGGGGAACGTCCCGATGTGCGTGCACGCGTTCGTAACGATGCGCTGCGTTGTGCACCCACGTGAGCGGATCCGATCGGAACACGCGCTCGTACCCGCCGACTGTGAAATGGTACGTGCCGATGTGCAATTCTACCACGCAGGCGCATGGGGAAATGCCTATATTGACAGGCCCTGATTCTGGCATTTCCCTGACACGTTGTCCTCAATGTCTGTAACAAAAACAATAACTCCCAGGCCTGAGAGCAGGTATTTGAGCTTAAAACTTGGATTTAAGTAAAGAAGAAGGAAAGACAGTAGAAAGACATTATAAGATTAACATTTGTAAAACAATATGTTCACATCCGCAAACAAAACCATCCTATGACTGTACATAACCTCACTATTTTAGCTGAAAAGCCTAACAGCTTGATAGGAGATCAAATAGTTCCTGAAAAGGAAAACATATTAAACATACATGCGACCTATACAGTTTCAGGAGCAAAGTCTCATTTGAAAAAATGAAACTTTTTTCCCATTATCTATATGAGAATAATCTTTAGGAGTCCATCCCTATATATATATACACAATTTTTCTTAAATGAAGGAAATCCGGCTAGCAAAAAGAAGTCCTTGGATTTGAAACACTGAGATGAATATTCAGATCTTGACCACGAAGATCTCTATGTACTGACACTAACTAACTAACTACCCCAAAGTTCTTTTGTCCATAATTACCAATAAAACCGGGGATCTGGCAATGTCAGTGTTTTTCCCAGTTTATCCACTGTAGTGATGGAATATACAACGTCATCTTTTCCGGGTCTGCAAATGACCACTTTGTCAGCATGAATGTGCCGACCATAGTTCCAGTGCATAAAACATCCACTGAAGCGTTCATCCATAGCAACAGAACAACCAGTTTTTCGGAAAGGCTTAGGCACAGACAAATAGTCCCAAACAGCTTCACTGTACCAAAGCTCACGGTTAACTTCAATCACTTGCATTATGTCCTGAGGAACATATGGGAACTCCAAACCATATTCCGTAGCTACACGCTTGTTCAACATTCTCTGCAAACGTGCAAGTTTCGGTAAGGATCTATGTTTTCCCATACCAGGAGGCACACATGAATCCAATGACTTGCTCACCATAGACCCAGCCGGTGTCTGAAGTGAACTAGCAACTTTTGACAATGTCTCATTTACAGTGCTGTGTGGCTCCACACAGGGTGACGTCTTCCCAGAACTCAGGGCTGTCCATTCAGGGAAAGTCAAAACAGAGGCGACATCCTCGCCTTGGGCCCATAACAGCTCTTGTGACATAGTCTCAAATAGGTCATCATCACCGGAGAGATCCGACATGTATTCTATCTCTGAATCTCCCAGCTCTTCTGCTGGCAGATATTTTTTTACAGTCCCAGATACATTTCCCATTAATTGCTCACCCGTTCCTGACATGGACTTTGTTGGATCCGGTTCGGGTAGTCTCTGGGGTAGGCCTCGGCCATGGCCGCGGGAAGCCTTCACATATCCCACCTTCTTCTGGATAGGTACAACAGGAATAGGTGTAGTGGACGCGGAAATCAAAGTAATGTCCGCTGATGAATCGGTAACAGCAGTGTCTCTCTCCGAAACATTCTCGGCAACAACAGGCAAAGTCATGGCCTGCCGTTTTCTTCCAGCAGAAGTAGCAGCTTCTACTGTAGTGACACCTGTAGCCCAGTCCATACGATAAGCACGGGGCGACATGGTAGGTTGCTCCACCACAAATATTCTCCACATTGCGGGCAGCGACCAAACGGATGGAGATGTACGCCCAGTCCTTCACATTTGTGGCAAATCATGCCCAGCCCTTCGATATCTCCGACGGTATAGAGAACAAACCTCCCCTGTGGCTTCAGATGAATACCGGTATCTGTAAGCAGGGTTTCGGTCAGCACAGTACTCGACACGGTACTCGCATGGAACATTCTTGGTCCCATAATTGGCTGCATCGCCGAAAAAGACATGGCCACACTCTGATCTTCTCAGCACGATCACGAGGCCTCTCTTCTTCTCTGGCGCCAAACACATACACGCGTCCCACGCGGTATCAAGTAGGGTAGACTCCTCCCACTTGTTCTTCTGATCACGTAGCTCCCGGGCTTTTACTGGCGCCCGCCGCCTACGCACTCAGAAATAAAGTCCTGCAACTTTTAACCTCTTCTTCTCCTGAGAAAATGACAAAGTCCAGCTCTCACCGTGAACTCCCGGTGAAACACCTCTCTAGGTTGCGAGAATTGATGGCTAACAAATCCCGGACGACGCCCCCACATGTATCAATATCTCTCGGTGGAGCTGCTGGTTTAAGCGGGCTGTTACCTTCACTCTCGATACCTCTGTTTCACCGGCACTGGGTCTAGGGTTCCGTTGAGTTTACCTCCGGATGACACAAGCACCAAACACTTGAGTAGGTTTTCCAATGCTTTAATAAACAAACAAGGGAAGTAGCAGGAAAGAGGTAGAAGGAAAGCTGCAGGGAAGCTCAAATATCCTTCCATAGTATTCTTCAGAACATTCTTTGCAATTGAACACTTGTATTTGAATAGTCTCCCCTTTGTAGGATTTAATCTTTAGGTTTGTCTAAGGTTTGCTGTTGTGCCATGTTCTTTCCATTTGGTCATGATAGATTTGATGCTGCTCCTAGGGATCATCAAAGATTTGGATATTTTTTTATAACCTAAACCTGACTTGTACTTCTCACCAACATTGTCCCTTACTTGTTTGGAGAGTTCCTTGGTCTTCATGGCAGTGTTTTGTTAGTGGTGCCTCTTGCTTAGGTGTTGCAGCTTCTGGGGCCTTTCAAAAAGGTGTGTATATGTAATGACAGATCATGTGGCACTTGGATTGCATACAGGTAGACATCATTTCACTAATTATGTGACTTCTGAAGGTAATTGGTTTTGGTTGATCCAGAGCTTTTTATCGGCTTCATAACAAGGGGGTGAATACATACGCACATGTCAATTATCAGTTTTTTTTTTTCTGAAAAATAGTTTTATCTATATATTTTTCTAATTTTACTACACCAACTTAGACTATTGTGTTCGGATCCACCACATATAATTCAGATTAAAAAAAACATTGAACTAAAGGCTGGAATGTAACAAAATAGGTAAAAAGCCAAGGGGGGTGAATACTTTTGCAAGGCACTGAAAATATATATATATATATATATATATATATATATATATATATATATATATATATATATATATATATATATATATATATATGTGTGTATATATTTAGCATGTAAAATAAATATTCAACACGTCACCATTTTTCTAGGTAAATATGTTTCTAAAGGTGTTATTGGCATTAAATGTTCATCATATGTCGGTAACCACCCATGCAATCCATACATACAAAGAAACCAAAACAAATAATTTCAGAAATTAAGTTATGTGTAATAAAATGGAATGACACAGGCAAACAGTATCGAACACGCTAAATAACATTAATTTAATACCTCATACAAAATCCTATGTTGCTAATGACAGCTTCAAGACACCTGTATAGAGAAACTAGTCGCATGCATTGCTCAGATGTGATTTTGACCAATTCTTCCACACAGTCTTCAAATCTTGAAGGTTCAGTGGGCCTCTTCTATAAACTCTGAACTTCAGTTCTTTCCATAGATTTTTTAGAAGTCAGGTAATTGGCTGGGCCATTCTAGCAGCTTTTTTTTTTTTTATCCGTCTTTGAAACCAATTGAGAGTTTCCTTGGCTTTGTGTTTGAGATCATTGGGGTCAATTCACTAAAAGTTAAATAACAGCTAATAAAATGCGGTAAAATACCACATGCGGTAACAATTGTGCAAGTGTTCAATCATTAAGAATTTTGCGGTAAATACCGAATGCGTTATTTGTTCGATTTAGCGGTAATTGGGGCATTATTTAATGCGGGCATTGAGCTAAAGAGCGGGCCAGGAAGCCGGTCACCATGTCCTTAACAACAGATGACTCATCAGCTGTCAGCGGCAATTAAAAATGATGAAAAAAAAACAGCGTGGGGTAATGCTTTTAATTTTAGGTAAGGGTCTGGAATGGATTTTGGGGGGACCCCATGATTTTTTTTATTTTGGCATGGGGCTCCCCTAAAATCCATGCCTGACCTAAAGGGCCTGGTATGCATTGGGATGGGGGGACCCCACGCTGTTTTTTTTTTTAAACATCATTAAATAATTTTTAATTGTTGGCTTTTTTTTACATTCAGCTGTCAGTGGGGAACCCGCTGACAGCTGATGAGTCATCCATTGTTAAGGATGCGGTGGCCGGCTTCCTGTCCCGCTCGTTAGCAACCAGCCATTTGTCTTAAAACAGTGTGAGGGTTCCCCCGTTTTACTCACCTGAGTCCTACAATTCACATGCCAGAGACGCGGTCTTCCCCTCTGCCCGTTGTCTCGGCTCTTGATTGGATAGATTGATAGCAGCACAGCCATTGTCTCCTGCTGCTGTCAATCAAATCCAATGATGTGGGCGCCGGGGGCGAGGCCGAGTCAGGCATTCTGCGTCTATGGACTCAAAGGCTGGACTGGGGAGCATGGCCGCAAGGTAACACCCCGGGAGAGCGTTCTAGCAGGTTATACGATGCGGGGTGGAACTACCAGCACCGTCAGGGGACCCCAGAAGTCAAGGATCGAGGCCACACAGCAAAACGAACTGCACAGTGTGGGTAAGTATGATATGTTATTTAAAAAAAAAAAACAAAAAAAAGAAATGAAGCCTTACAATCACTTTAAGAGTTTTTAAAGCGATATTTACCAGCACTCCCCCCCCCGGTAAATAATGGATAATCATTATTTTTTTTCTTTATGAATTGGACTTAATTTATCGCATGTGATAATATATGCAAATGAGTAATAGGATACCCTTATCGCATGCGGTAAAGTTTAGTGAATTGACCCCTTTGCCTTGCTGAAATGTCCACCCTCGTTTCATCTTCATCATCCTGATAGATGGCATTGGCAGCAGATTTTTATCAAGCATGTCTTGGTACATTTCTCCATTCATCATTCCTTCAAGGATATGTAAAGCTTCTTTTTTATCTTTAGTTTTGAAATAACTAACATGTCATACTTACCTCCTCTGTGCAGTTGGTTTTGCACAGAGTGGCCCCAATCCTCCTCTTCTGGGGTTCCTCAGTGGCACTCCTGGCTCCTCCTATTCTCAAGTGCCCATTTGAAGAGCCACTCTCCCTTGGGGCACTCATGCAGGCATGCTCCTGTGTCCTGCTGCTACGTCCATTGACATAGACAGTAGGACTTGGCCCTGCCCCCCGGCTCCCGGGTCATTGGATTTGATTCCCAGCAGTGGGAGCAATGTCTGCGCTGCTATAAATCTATCCAATCAGGACCTGAGACACTGGCTGGAGCTGGTGTACACGAGTACACGTGGGCTGTGAGTACCTGTGTATTGGATTGTTGAGTACCTGTGTATTGGTGAGTATTAGTGTCAGGAAGCTAGTTGTTAGTTAATGTGGACAGGGTATAATCCCCAATCCTCATTAAATTAGTAGGTACGATGCCCGGTGAGTGTGGAGGTGCGACTCGGTGTACATCTTGCGGCATGTATACGTTCCTTGATCATCTGATCGAGGACGAATACTGCTGTGCAAAATGTAAGCACATTATTCCCTGGAAGCCCAGGTTCTGAATCTAGGCAAGCAACTGTCAGCACTGAGAAGACCCTCCATACTAAAAGAGAGTCGAGAACGTACCCGGCAGGTGTCGGCAGGGGTCAGCACAGAGGCGGGTGGAGACAAAGAGGTGCAGGCACTAGAAAAAAGTAAATGGGTGACAGTCAGGAAGGGTAGAGGGGAAAGTGCCAGGGAGGCTGATCCTGGGCTGGAACATCCCAATAAGTATGCCCCATTGAGTGACATTGGTAAAACCAGTCAGGGACCAGCATTGCTGGAGCTGAGGGACTCCCCTAGCTGCCAGGGGAAGGACTCCTCCAGTGAGAGGGGGGGGGAAGCGAAGGAAAAGGAAAGACAGATTCTGGTGGTAGGGGACTCAATTCTTAGAAGGACAGAGAGGGCAATCTGTTACAAAGACCTGAAGTGCCAAACTGTATGCTGTCTACCGGGTGCTCGGGTTCGGCACATCACGGATCTGATGGACAGATTACTGGGAGGGGCTGGGGAAGACCCAGGTGTCATGTGCACGTTGGCACAAATTACAAAGTCAGAGGCAGATGGAGTGTCCTAAAGAACGATTTTAGGGACTTAGCAGCTAAAAGGAAAAGGACATCCAAGGTAGTTTCTCAGAAATACTTCGGTACCTCAAGCTACATCAGAAAGGGAGATTAGGGAAGTAAGCAAGTGGCTGAGGAGCTGGTGTAGTAAGGAGGTGTTTGGGTTCCTGGAGAACTGGGCCGACTTCAGTCGGTCACCAGTTCTATAGAAGGAACAATTTGCACCTAAATGAGGAGGGTGCAGATCTGCTGGGAGTGAAGATGGCCAAAAAGTTAGAGGGGCTTTTAAACTAGGCGACAGGGAAGGGTCCAGAGGTAGAGATAGTCATCGCGGATCATATTCCAGAGGGTAGTATTGGGGGGGCATTAGTGGTAGGTTGACTAAAGCACGTAAACCCAAGGTAAGTATAGTAAAAATTTATATTTGCAATCTCGGAACACCCAATAAGAGGACAGTATGCAACCGGTCTAAAGTACGCGTGTAACGTACCTGGGATGTGAGTCTGACGTGTGGAGGGAGACCTCTCGTACCCCCCTGGCTTGAAGACCACTGGAGTGGGAACAGTGGCGGTAAGAGCACAGTGAGGTAAAAGTGCCTGAGTCCTTACTGCTTGAAGTGGTCTCCTCGCGTGGAAGCTGGAGTGGTGGTTGCAGGTCAGCAGATGCAGGTTAGCAGCAAAGTGGATGCAGGTCAGCAGGTGCAGATTGCAGAGCAGCAGATGCAGGTCAGCAGATGCAGGTTTGCAGAGTAGCGGATGCAGATCAGCAGATGCAGGTTTGCAGAGCAGCGGATGCAGGTCAGCAGATGCAGGTTTGCAGAGTAGCAGATGCAGATCAGCAGACAGAAGTGGAGTCAGACTAGCCGGGTCATACACATCAGGGAATACAGCAGAAACGGCAGGCAGAGAATAGTCAGAGTCCAGGCAACAGGCAGGCAGGTAACAGAGCAGGAACAGTAGTTCTAATACGAGATTGCTGGTTGTGTAAGTTCAGGACTCAGTCCTGAGTCCTGAACTTACACAACCAGCAATCTCGTATTAGAACTACTGATCCTGCATTGTACCTTGGGTTTTGGGAGACCATAATCCCTATGCTGGGCGAGACTGCCATAATAGCAGTCATCGCCGTCTGGTAAGCAGACTCTACTCATACATGTTTTGGTGGATCACATCTAGGCACCTTTCGTCACAACCTCTCTTGGATGGGTGTTCTTTATTTATATATTTGTGGACTTATTAAGAACTTTTGGATTTTTCTCACATACACTTGTGATTTCAGTTTTGCTTCTTACTTGTATTCGCAATATGTTTTGTCACTAATTGTTTTATATGTCACTTGGCGGAACTCAATTGTATCTTTTCACATATCATATTAGCGCTGCACTTTATTGTTTATTATACTTTTGGAAGTCAGATACAGGATTTTTTCAGGGTGCTGGCAGCTTTTTTCTTTTTATTAATCTAAGCGCAGCTTTTACCCAATTTGGGTCTTTTTTACACAGGTAACAGAGCAGGGCCAAACGAGCCGAAGTCAGGATTGGAGACATAAGCAGCATCAGGAAGCCGGGTCAACACAGGAACAGAGTACTGGTACAAATCAGGAACACAGGGAACAGAAGCAGATCAAACCGCAAGGGGCAGCGCCATTGAGCATCTTTTATGGACTATTGGGCGCCAAAGCGCGTCTAACGTGCGTGCATGCGCACACTTGTGCGCGAGGTCTGTGACTCGCGCATAGGCGCACGCCTTCTGAAACGGACAGTACATCCCAGACAGTGCTCCCCCCTTAAGGGCAACCTCCAGGTGCCCAAGGGTGACTGCGGAAAAAGGCCTGAATTAATTCTTGAGCGTGAATGTTCCATTGGGGTTCCCAGAAATTTTCTTCCAGACCGTAACCCTTAAATTTGATCAAGAATTGTAGCTGGTTCCTTCTTCTTCGGCAGTCTAAGACGGCCTCTACTTCAAACTCCTCATCTCCATCAATGATTACAGGTTCAGGTGGTCTTGATCCTCTGTCTGGAAAAGGATCAGGCACTGTAGGTTTTAATAGTGAAACATGAAATACCGGGTGGATTTTCAAGGACTCCGGTAAGGCAAGTTCACAGGAAACGTCATTTAATTTCCGTTTTACTGGGAAGGGACCAATGAATTTGGGTGCCAATTTCCTTGCGAGGCAAGCCATCTTAAGATTGGTGGTGGATAACCATACTTGATCGCCCTGTTGCAGACATAATTCCCCTCTCCTCTTCCTGTCGAACATCCTCTTATTGGTTGCTTGTGCCCTGGTCATGGCTTCCTGTAATATCTTGCTATTACGAGTCAGGAAATCGACGGTACTCTGGACCGCCGGGACTGTTGAATCCGGGATGAGATCAGGTAGAAAGGTTGGATGGTACCCGTAATTGGCAAAGAATAGAGACTGACCTGTAGCCGAATGATTAGCATTATTAAAGGCAAATTCTGCCAGGGGTAGTAATGATACCCAGTCATCCTGAACAAAGGAGGTGAAGCATCGGAGATATTGCTCGAGCGTTTGATTCGTCCTCTCAGTTTGCCCATTGGTCTGAGGGTGATAGGACGAGGACATGGACAGTTCAATCTTTAGAGCCCTGTACAAAGCCCTCCAGAAGCGAGAGGTGAACTGCACCCCTCTGTCCGAAACAATGTCCGCAGGAACCCCGTGTAGCCTTACTATCTCTCTAATGAAGACTTGGGCTGTTTCCATGGCAGACGTCTCTAACCTCTACACAGAAAAGACACCTCGGTGAGGCACCCCTAGGACTCCAGTGTACCGTTGGGATCTCCTTATCATCTGCCAGGGGCAACTCTTAAGCTTTCTTGACTCATACAGCATACGCTGTTTTGGGTCCCAACCTTTCGGTAAGCCTCCATTCATATGGGTGGTGGTATCTGCACATCTTTATTTGTCACATCAAACCCCAGAGAAGGTCACCAAGATTGTCTATAGATTTTTATTTCCATTTTTGGATTTCCTTCTGATTGACACCGTTGCCATTAGACCTATAAAGCCTATATAGACCTATATAGCATCAACTATTTTTATGTTTAGTATTTATGATTTGCCTTCATCATTCGGGGGACTATTTTGACCATTTGTGCTCACTATATTTTCACGTGGTGATTATTGTTGTTTCACTATCAAGATGGACTGCTTGATTTATCCATGATGGACATTTATTGTTTTTATGTCATTATTCACATTTTTTACTTCTCTTTTGAAATACCTTGAATCTATAGCACTGCACCCACTTTATACATTCCACGGTTTTCAGCAAAATTTCTATTTGCAGTGTCAGCGGCTTACACGTTTTGAGTTAACACGTTTTTGAGTTAGCGCAAGGTTATTTTTGTTTTTTCTGCACAAGGAACTGGATACTCTGTCGCTCAAATTTGCACTTTTCTGGTTTTGCGTATACTCCATGTTGACGAAGGCGACAGAGTACATTCTTGACATGTTCTCGATGCTGCTCAAGAGAAGAGGAAAAAATCAAAATATCGTCTAGATAGACAACTACATAAATGTCCAGACAGTCTCTGAAAACATCATTAATCAGGTGCTGAAATGTGGCAGGGGCGTTACATAACCCAAAAGGCATTACTAAGTATTCGTAATGGCCGAACCTAGTACGAAAAGCAGTCTTCCACTCATCCCCAGCACGAATGCGGACCAAATTGTAAGCCCCCCCGCAGGTCTAATTTGGTAAACACAGAGGAAGTTCGAAGTCTTTGAAAGAGTTCAGGTACCAGGGGCAAAGGGTATCGTTTTTTAACCGTGATCTTATTCAACTCCCGATAGTCCACACAGGGTCGGAGAGAGTGGTCCTTTTTTTCTACAAAAAAGATTCCTGCTCCTGCTGGAGAGGTGGAAGGGCGAAAGAATCCCCTCTTAAGATTCTCATCAACGTATTCCTTCAGTACACAAAGAGAGGGAATTGGGGCAAAAATACCCCAGGGTCTTTAAAGGTGCTTGAAGTTATAAGTAGGTATGGATAAAAAAAATTGTATGCAACTTAGCTACATAAAACAATCTTTTATTGACTCAATTATTAATACATTATATCAAAAAGGTTAAAAAAACAATCTCTCAATCTGAAAGATCCAATTTTGAAAGAGGCAATAGAAATCAATCACTTGGTGAATACCACTCGACATGTTTCGCTCAATTCATGAGCTTCATCAGGAGTTATGGTACATATGTGGTCTACTGGAGATGAGAGAGATAAAGTACAAATCAAATGGAATAAATACAAAATATGCTTCTAATATTTAAAGATACATAGATTAGAAACAATAGTTGCATACATAATTGCAGGAGTCAGTCATTGAATTTTAACAAATGTTCATAGTAGGATTTAAACAAAATAACAGGATAAACGACAATAACCGTATATAGATGCCCCCACAGTAACAGACATTACTACTGGACAAATTGATTAATTAAATAATTATAAATAAGACTATCTTACCAAGCCAATTTCGGAAAAATAGATACATATTGGTTGTGGATAGAGAAACGCAATACATCGCATTCCCAGGGCTGAATAGGTCTCCACTGTCTGTGTTATGGTCACAGAGGGGCTACGTGTATAATATATAGCCACAGGCTAGAAATTAAATGAAAAGAGTTTTTAATATAATGAATGAGTGAGGAATGAAGTAGAACACTTAAGATACATGAAGCAATCCAGAAGTTAAACTATAAATTACCTTATGTTGAATCAAAAATATAATGTTGAGGGCCAATAAGGCCTAGTAACAAAGATCACATGAAGCCGCTGCTTTCGGGTCTTGAAGGATGACACTCAGCACTAGCCCATGAACTAAACAACGGAACAACCAGGGTCATGCAACAAAAGTATGCTGCAGAGAGAATAAATGCAACAGGTATCAGTAAAAAACTTGCACCAAACATAGCAAGTGACTATAGTGGTAGGCAGATTAGTGCTCAAAGTCAATTACCTGAATTAATAGACGGCATGCAGGGAAGGGGAGAGAGACACAGAGCCTCCCCTTTAGACCGAGAAGCCTCTGACAGACGGTAGCGGCTGGGAAGCCGCACTAAATAGTCCCATCCATCACGGCGGCGTCTGACGTCACCGCTGGGATGCGGACATGCAGTGAGGCACTCCCCTAGGCGGACGTTTGACCACGGCGGAGGGTAGGTATGATGTAGCGTACATCCTAGTCTTGCTTATTGCGCAGGTGCCAGGGATCCAAGCGCTGACCGCACAGATGGATCCACCGCGCATGCTTCAACTGTCGGAAGCAGTTACGTTTGGATGTCGCTCTGTGGAGCCGATTGGCGCCATCTTGGTAGAGAGAAAAGCCTCTAAAATACCCCTTTAGAGTGGGCAGCAGAGTGATCTAAATCAGATCAACTAAATTGTTGATAGTCTCTGGTAATAAAGATGTGAAGAGAGATAAAATACATTTAAATTTATTTCTCCTGCGACAAGAATAAGCCACATAATGTTAACGTAAATGGGGAATACATTTAACCATGCTGTAAAAACAATGGGGGTAAAGGGAAATAAAGTAAATTAAATAAATTCATTCCCACTGTGGCACAAAGGAGCCCAATAATATTAGCATCAATGGCCCTCCATTTGATATAATATTGACCATGCTAAAAAAACATGGGTAGGGGTATGTTTAAACTAATAACTAAAACCCCCTAAATGTGAAGGGAGATGAAAAAATATTGAGGAATGAGATATAAGCATGTAGCACTTCGCCGGTAAGTAAACATGCACCAGGTGGGAGTAAAGGCCTCTAGGGCCCCCATGGGTGAGTGATTGATTACTCACAAAACCCATAGGTGCCCCTGGTGTCCGTGTGAACCAAAAAAAGGGGGAAAAAAACACAGCAGGGGAGACACCTACATAGCCAATTAGTAAGTAGAACAAATTATATAGTGGGTGATTAATGGGCTTGGGAAGAGAGTCTATTGCATACTTGGGAAAAACAAATCATAAATAATCCTATTTCATACATTAACATAATTCAGTTACAATTTAATTACGTACACATATAAATGTGAGACGATAAAGTAGGTATGAATGAAATAAAAATGAGGAAAAGAAAAAAAGAGAAAATAAGGAAAAGTCTCGTCCATCATGTTGCTATCTAACACAAACTTACAAAAATGGTTTAAAACTAAAGGCGTCATTGAGGCCTGGATGCTTCAAAGCCAATAGATCGTGTATCCAGCGGGCCTCCCGCTGCAGGAGTAGCTTGCCATAGTTGCCCCCTCTGTCCCCAGGGGGGATATGCTCAAGGGCATAAAAGTGCATTTTACTGCTATCAAAATTATGATACAAGCCAATATGTCGGCTGATTGGAGTTTCCATTTTCTTCTTCTGGATCAGGGACACATGGTCCCTGATTCTACAGAAGAAGGGACGTTTGGTTTTGCCAACATAAAACATCTGGCATTCACATATCATGATATACACGATTCCAATGGATTGGCATGTAACAAAAAAACTTGGTTTAAAAAAACGACCATTAGGAAGTATAATGCCTCTTGCAGCATATATGAATCTACAAAACTGGCACTTGTGACAGGGCCTGCTGCCCTTTTTGGATTCTATAGATGGTTCAATACGAGTGCAATGGCGACTATGCACCAAAGTATCTCGAAGAGATCGGGAGTATTCCTTCAGTACCCCTAGTTCCCATTCAGATAAGGGGAAGATGTGTCCGAAAGGGATCTCAGCACCGGGAAGAAGCTCGGTTGGACAATTGTATGAACGATGAGGTGGAAGAACTTCGGCCGCACATTTACTGAAAATGTCCAAGAACTCATGGTATTGTTTGGGCACAGAACAGCATATTTTAGGATCTAGTTCCAGGCATAGCAGAGGACCAGAGGTGCTGGGACATGATGGCACGCAATGGTGCAGGCAGTAAGGTGACTGGAACTTAACACTTCCGGTTCCCCAATCGATCTGGGGATTGTGTGCCTGAAGCCAGGGTAGGCCAAGAATGACTGGAAACAAGGGGGATGAGATGGCATCTAGGCTTAAAAGTTCCTTATGATCCATAGGGGTGATTACAGGCAAAGGAGGGGTTTCCTGGGTCACTACTCCAGACTTCATGCGGGTCCCATCTGCCAGGAAGATAGAGAGTCCCTGGGCCTTGGGTTGAAGAGGGATGCGTTGTTGAGCTGCAAAGTCTAAATCGATAAAACAACTGCATGCCCCTGAGTCGTTTATCGCAGTCACTGTTATTGTTCTTCCCGGCAATTGGAACAGGATGGGTAGAGCCAGGTGAGTGGCACTGGCAGTGGGAGGTGCGTGGTTGGAAGAAGAGGTGGCCAGGAATTTGCGCAGCTTAGCAGGACAAGAGGAGATGTAGTGACCATCTTCTCCACAGTATAGGCATAGATAATTCTGCTGCCGACGAAGTCGTTCTTGGGCGGACAGGGAATGTTTCATCAGTCCAGGCTGCTTTGGTTTGATGGAAGCAAAAGTCTGATTAAGAGATGCAGATTTGACTGGAACTGGACTGGTGTTGACGGGATGCAAGGAAGCTGGCATCCGGGATAGCATCCAAGCTGGCCGGAGCTGCTGAGTAGACCTCTCTGCTTTGCGTTCCCGGAGTCGTCGGTCTATCTGGATGGATAATGTAATTAAAGTCTCCAGAGCATCAGGAATATCAACCCGGGCTAATTCGTCCTTTAAACTCTCAGAAAGGCAGAGACGGAACTGGTGTCGGAGAGCAGCCTCATTCCACTGAGTGTCTGCGCTCCAGCGTCTGAAATCGGTTACATAGTCCTCAACCGCTCGGCTGCCTTGCTGGAGTGCGTGGAGGGCAGCCTCGGCGGTGGAAGTCCACTGGGGGTCATCATAAAGTCGGGCCAAGGCATCAAGGAAGGATGACAGAGAGTCCAGATCCATATGGCGGACTTCAAGTAGGTGGTGGGCCCAGGCATGGGGCTCCCCCTGCAGCAAGGTGATAACAAAGCCTACTTTGGTAATTTCAGATGAGAAAGTCCGAGGTAGCAATGAGAAATATAGTTCGCATGCGTTGCGAAACACCCGGAATTGGTTCCGATTCCCAGAGAACCTCTCAGGGACAGGCACCCTAGGCTCAGGAGGTGGGTCTGCCGAGATGGTCAAATCTTGTGTCCGCTTTTCCATTCGGACGAGGCTGTCTTGCAGGGTCTCTATGACCTGAGTGAGGGCTGTGAGAGTTTGACAGACAAAGTCCATAGGCGAGGTCCCTCCTGCAGACTCAGACATGGTGGTTTGATACTGTAACGTACCTGGGATGTGAGCCTGACGTGTGGAGGGAGACCTCCCGTACCCCCCTGGCTCGAAGACCACTGGAGTGGGAACAGTGGCGGTAAGAGCACAGTGAGGTAAAGGTGCCTGAGTCCTTACTGCTTGAAGTGGTCTCCTCACGTGGAAGCTGGAGTGGTGGTTGCAGGTCAGCAGATGCAGGTTAGCAGATGCAGGTTAGCAGCAAAGTGAAAGCAGGTCAGCAGGTGCAGATTGCAGAACAGCGGATGCAGGTCAGCAGATGCAGGTTTGCAGAGTAGCGGATGCAGATCAGCAGATGCAGGTTTGCAGAGCAGCGGATGCAGGTCAGCGGATGCAGGTTTGCAGAGTAGCAGATGCAGATCAGCAGACAGAAGCGGAGTCAGACTAGCCAGGTCATACACATCAGGGAATACAGCAGAAACATCAGGCAGAGAATAGTCAGAGTCCAGGCTGGGTCTTGGCAACAGGCAATCAGGCAGGTAACAGAGCAGGGTCAAACGAGCCGAAGTCAGGATTGGAGACATAAGCAGCGTCAGGAAGCCGGGTCAACACAGGAACAGAGTACTGGTACAAATCAGGAACACAGGGACCAGAAGCAGATCAAACCGCAAGGGGCAGCGCCATTGAGCATCTTTTATGGACTATTGGGCGCCAAAGCGCATCTAACGTGCACGCATGCGCACACTCGTGCGCAAGGTCCGTGATTCGTGCATGCGCATAGGCGCACGCCTTCTGGAGTGGACAGTACGTCCCTGACAACATGGCTCGTTCACCAATGCCAGGAGCCTGGTGGACAAGATGGTAGAAGTAGAGATACTGTTGTACGAGAAGGATTTTGATTTTGTGGGAATTTTAGAGATGTGGTTCAACAGCGCTCATGATTGGCTGTCAACTATTCAAGGGCATTCCCTTTATCACAGGGATAGAGAGGGTAAAAAAGGGGGAGGGGTATGCCTGTATATCAAGAATAATGTACAAGTGAATGTGAGAGATGACATCACTAAGGAAGCTAGGTAGGAGGTGGAATCATTATGGGTAGAGCTCCAAAGGGATGAAACTAAGGGGAAAATAATACTGGGAGTATCTATAGGCCCCCTAACCTGAGGGAGGAGGGGGAGACGGACCTCCTATCACAATTTGGATTAGCAGCAAGGATGGGAAGTGTCATTATAATGGGGGATTTTAATTATCCAGACATAGACTGGGAGGAAGGAACCACGCATTCATCTAAGGCTCGCCAGTTCCTAAATGTCTCGCAGGACAATTTCAGATGGTAGATGCACCAACTAGAAGCAAAGCGTTACTAGACCTACTGATTACCAACAATACAGACCTGATCACAGATGTGGAAATAAGAGGCAATTTAGGAAACAGTGATCACAAGTCAATTAGCTTCAAAATAAATCACACAAATATTAAACATAAGGGGAATACAAAGACACTGAATTTCAAAAGAGCCAACTTCCCTAAGCTATGAACCTTGCTAGAAGATATAAATTGGGATAAAATCTTAGGAACAAAGAACACAGAGGAGAGATGGGTTTGGTTTAAGAGCATATTAAATAAGGGCATGAGCCAGTGCATCCCATTGGGAAATAAATTTAAAAGAGTGTACAAAAGTCCTGGATGGCTTAACTCCAATGTAAAAATGCATATAAAAGAAAAGTAGAAGGCCTTAAAAAAATACAAGGCTGAGGTATCAGCATCAGCATTCAGACTTTACAAAGAATGCAACAAGAAATGTAAGGGTGCAATTAGGGCAGCTAAGATAGAACACGAAAGACACATAACGGAGGAGAGCAAAAAAAATCCCAAGAAATTCTTTAAGTATGTAAACAGTAAAAAGGGGAGGACAGACCATATTGGCCCCATAAAGAATGAGGACGGTAATCTGGTTACAAAGGATGGGGAGATGGCGAAGGTATTGAATTTATTCTTATCCTCAGTCTTCACGAGGGAATCGGGTGGCTTCAGTAACCAAAACTGCAGTGTTTATCCTCATGACATCACAGGAAGCACCCTCATGGTTAACAGAGGACAGAATTAAAGATAGACTTGGAAAACCTAACATTAATAAGTGACCGGGACCAGACGGCTTGCACCCGAGGGTCCTTAGGGAACTCAGTCAAGTAATTGCCAGACCATTGTTCCTAATTTTTATTGACAGTCTACTGGCTGGAATGGTACCAGCTGATTGGAGAAAAGCCAATGTAGCATCAATATTTAAAAAAGGGCCAAAATACATCCCTGGGAATTAACCAGTTGACATCCGCGCTATAGCCGAATGACGGCTACAGCGCAGATCTGAATTCCCGGGAGGCCGTCATATGACGGCCTCCCCTGTGCACGTGCCCCGCGCGCTGTGATCACTGAGTCACTGAGACTCGGGTGATCACCGATCCGAGTAAGGGGCCGGTCCCGGCCCCTTACCATGTGATCAGCTGTCAGCCAATGACAGCTGATCACATGATCAAACCAAAAGCTCTGTGATTGTTTTTTTTCTCCTTGCGCTGACAGCGCGAGGAGAAAAAAAAGCCGATCACTGGCTCATCAGCAAGGGACATCGGTCCAGAAGAGGAAGAAGCAATAATGCCTCATATGTGCCACAAGTACCCCCTGCCAGTGCCACCTGACAGTGCCCACCAGTGCCACCTATCAATGCCCATGAGTGCCACCTATAAATGCCTACAAGTGCCACCTATCAATGCCCCCAGTGGTGCCAATTAGTGCCACCTAGCAGTGCTGCCTATCAGTGTAACAGATCAGTGCCCATTATTGCCACCCATCAGTGCCCATCACTGCCACCTATTGGTGCCCATCACTGCCGCCTCATCAGCGTACATCAATGAAGGAGAAAAATTACCTTTTTAAAAATTGTATAACAAAATATAAAAAAAAAAATAAATTTTTACATTTTTTTTAACAAAAAATAAAAACCGCAAAGGTGATCAAATACCACCAAAAGAAAGCTCTATTTGTGGGAAAAAAAATGATAAAAATTTCATTTGGGTACAGTGTTGTATGACCACGCAATTGTCATTCAAATTTCATCAGCGCTGAAAATTGGTCTGGATAGATGGGGGGTTTAAGTGCCCAGTAAGCAAGTGGTTAAAGACCAGTGAACCTAACATCAATAGTATGCAAGGAGGAGATAAGGGACTATATACACAAGATTTTAGTAATGAAAACTGTATCCTTAGCAGTAATCAACATGGATTCATGAAGAATCATTCTTGCCAAACCAATCTATTAACCTTCTATGAGGAGGTGAGCTGCCATCTAGATAAAGGAAGGCCCATGGACGTGGTGTATCTGGATTTTGCAAAAGCATTTGACACAGTTCTCCATAATTGTTTACTGCACAAAGTAAGGTCCATTGGCATGGACCATAGGGTGAGTACATGGATTAATACTGGCTACAAGGGCAAGTTCGGAAGGTGGTGAAAAATGGGGAGTACTCGGAATGGGCAGGGGTAGAAAGTGGGGTCCCCCAGGGTTCTGTGCTGGGATCAATCCTATTTAATTTAACAGTTCAATCTCTGTATTTGCAGATGATACTAAGTTAAGCAGGGCAATAACTTCTCTGCAGGATGTGGAAACCTTGCAAGAAGATCTGAACAAATTAATGGGGTGGGCAACTACATGGCAAATGAAGTTTAATGTGGAAAAATGTAAAACAATGCATGTGGGTGGCAAAAATATGAATGCAATTTACTCTACTGGGGGGAGAACCTCTGGGGGAATTAAGGATGGAAAAGGACTTGGGGGGTCCTAGTAGATGATAGGCTCAGCAATGGCATGCAATGCCAAGCTGCTGCTAACAAAGCAAACAGAATAGTGGCATGTATTAAAAATGGGATTAACTCCAGGGATAAAGCGATAATTCTCCCACTCTACAAGACTCTTGTCCGGCCTCACCTGGAGTATGCTGTCCAGTTCTGGGCACCAGTTCTCAGGAAGGATGTACTGGAAACTCGACATGTGCAATTTGTTTAGTTCCGAATTTGTTTTTAACGAATTTTGACAAATTCGTTAATTCCGAAATGTCCGAATTTCCGAAATTTTTCAATTTCCAAAATTTCGAATTTCCAAATTTCAAAATTCTAAATTTCAGAAGTTCGGAATTTCGGAAATTTGAAAATTCGCAAATTGGAAAATTCTAAATTTCAGAAATTGGAAATTCGAAATTTTGGAAATTCCAAATTCGGAAATCTAAAATTTCGGAAATTGAAAAATTCGAAAATTCGAATTCCGGAAGTTCGGAAATTCAAAAAATTCTAAATTAGGAAATGTGAAAATTCGGAAATTCGAAAATTCTAGAATTTGGAAATTTGAAAATTCTAAAATTTGGAAATTTGACAGTCCAAAAATAATAATGAAAATCTGAAAATAAAAAAAGAATGAAAATCCGAGAATTCGAAAACCCGAAAATCTGAAATAACTAACTAATAATAACTATTAAATTATAGGTATTGGAATTTCCTTTCAAATTTGGCTGTTAGTGAACGTAATGAGTACGAATTTATCCGAAGTTACGAATTATCTGAAATAACGAATGCCGTATTTAAACGAATGGAACGTAATGATCGAAAAATAATAAATAACAATAATAATAATAAAACCTTTTTATTTTTATTACTAAATTTTAATTTGTTCCATTCCATTTGTTTAGATGCGGCATTTGTTATTTCGGATAATTCGTAACTTCAGATAAATTTGTATTTATTATGTTCACAAACAGCCACATTTGAAAGGAAATTCCAATACCTATAATTTAATAGTTAGTTATTATTAGTTATTATTTAGAATTTTACTGATTTTTTTTCTTTTTTTCAGATTTTCAAATTTTTGAATTTCCAACCTTTCGAATTCCCAAAAATGTGGAAATTCAAAATTCGAAAATTCACAAATTCACAAATTCGAAAATTCGAAAATTCGAAAATGCATGTGGGTGGCAAAAATCTGAATGCAAGCTACTCTACTGGGGGGGAGAACCTCTGGGGGAATCAAGGATGGAAAAGGACCTGGGGGTCCTAGTAGATGATAGGCTCAGCAATGGCATGCAATGCCAAGCTGCTGCTAACAAAGCAAACAGAATATTGGCATGCATTAAAAAGGGGATGACCTCAAGAGATAAAGCGATAATTCTCCGGCTCTACAAGACTCTGGTCCTGCCTCACCTGGAGTATGCTGTCCAGTTCTGGGCACTAGTCCTCAGGAAGGATGTACTGGAAATGGAGCACAAAGAAGGGCAACAGAGCTAATAAAGGGTCTGGAGGATCTTAGTTATGAGGAAAGGTTGCGAGCACTTAACTTATTCTCTCTGGAGAAGAGACGCTTGAGAGCGGATATGATTTCAAAATACAAATACCATACTGGTGAACCCACAATAGGGATAAAACCTTTCTACAGAAGGGCTTTTATTAAGACACGTGGCCACTAATTACAATTAGAAGAAAAGAGGTTTAACCTTAAACTACGTAGAGGGTTCTTTACTGTAAGAGCCGCAAGGATGTGGAATTCCCTTCCACAGGCGGGTGTTTCAGGGGGGAGCATCGATAGTTTCAAAAAACTATTAGATAAGCACCTGAATGACCGCAACATACAGGGATATACAATGTAATACTGACATCTAATCACACACATGGGTTGGAATTGATGGACTTGTGTCTTCTTTCAATCTCACCTACTATGTAAACTCAAAGCACTGTTTAATTGGGCAACTATGTGGCAAGTGAAGTTTAATGTTGATAGATGTAAAGTTATGCACTTGGGGGCTGAAAACATGCATGCATCATACATTGTAGGAGGAGAACAGCTGGGGAAGAGGGGAAGTCAATGATTTAGAAGATAAGAAGGACCTGGGTGTTCTGGTAGGTCATAGACCAAATAATAGCATTCAATACCAAGCTGCAGCTAGCAAAATACTTTCTTGTATTTTCTTGTAAGTATAGACTCCAAAGAGAGAGGCATAGTGTTTCCCCTGTACAAATCATTAGTAAAACCTCATCTTGAATATGTAGTTCAGTTCTGGGTACCAGTTCACAAAAAGGATATTGGGGAATTGGAGAAAGTACAGAGAAGGACAAAAAACTGATAAGAGGCATGGAGGAGCTCAGCTATGAGGAAAGATTAGCTGAACTGAGTTTATCCTCTCTTGAGAAGAGGCAATTAATTTGATAGCTATGAATATAAATACATAGATTGGCCATTTAGTGAACTTGGTGTAGAGTTATTCACTTTCAGGTGATTACAGAGGACAAGGTGGCATTCTTTAAATCTGGAGGAAAAGAGATTTAACCTCCACACATGGAAAGGCTTCTTTACAGTAAGAGCTGTAAAAATGGGGAATAGATCCCCTCAAGCACTAGTTCTGACTAGTTCAGTAGATTTAAAAATAGAGCTGGATGCTTTCCTAAATGAACAAATATAACTAGATACTAACATTTACAGGTAATATGAACAGCGGTAGTTGATACAGGAAATATTTGATTGCCCTTTTGGGGGATCAGGAAGGATTATTTATTCCCCATAGGAGCAAATTGGATCATGCTTTATTGAGGTTTTTTGCCTTCCTCTAGATCAGTGGTTCTCAACTCCTGTCCTCAGGACCCACCAACAGGCCAGATTTTAGGTATTACCTTGGGGAGATGAAGACTAGAATACTGCAATCACTGAGCAGCAAATGATATCACCTGTGATGTATTTCAGTTATCTTGCAAACCTGGCCTGTTAGGCTCCATTCACACTAGCGCGTTTTTTGATGCATTTTGCAGAAATGAATGGGAATTTTATAACACGAGTTCCTATGGAACATGTTCACATCAATGCCTTTTTGTACCTCTGCGTTTTTGGAAAGGGTCGGGGACTTTTTTTCATGCAAAATACAGCGTTTTGCATGTAAGAGAATTCAATGGACCAGCATCAAAAACGCAAGTGCAGCGTTTTTGCAGCATTTTGCGATTTTGGCTTTTTAAAAAAATTTTTTAGACTGTATACAGTCTAAAAAAACTGTAAAAAAAACCTGCAAAAACGCAGCAAAAACGCTGCTCAAAAACGTGGCAAGCATCACAAAAAAAACTGCAGAAACGCTCAAAAGCAACATGCATAGATGTGAATCGAGCCTAAGGCCCAATTCACACCTATGCATTTTTAGTGCTTTTTGCATTTTGCAGATTTGCATTACAGTCCATTTAACATGGTTTCCTATGGAACACGTTCTGTAGTGCAAATCTGCAAAATGCAAAAGCACTAAAAATGCATAGGTGTGAATCCAGCCTTAGTGGGTCCTGAGGACTGGAGTTGAGAACCACTACTCTAGATCAACTGTTTGTATAGGATTGTGTATATGGAGGCTTTCTATTACCTTTTTTAATGTATTGGTTGAACTGATGGACTTGTGTCTTTTATCAACCTAACTATGTAACTAATGTAAAAAAAAATTGGGTTTAAGGCTCCATTCACACGAATGCGTTTTTTGATGCATTTTGGATTTTGCAGAAATGCATGGGAATTTTTTAACATGGGTTCCTATGGAACATGTTCACATCAATGCATTTTTGTGCCTCTGCGTTTTTGGAAAGGGTCAGGGACTTTTTTTCATGCAAAATGCAGCGTTTTGCATGTAATAGAATTCAATGGATCAGCATCAAAAACGCAAGTACAGCGTTTTTACAGCATTTTTGCGGCGTTTGACGCATTTTGCGTTTTTTTTTCTACACTGTATACAGTATAAAAAAAAAACTGTAAAAAAAAAAAAAATGCAAAACGCGGCAAAAACGCCACAAAAACTCTGTAAAAACGCTGTTCAAAAATGCGGCAAGCACCGCAAAAAACACTGCAGAAACGCTCAAAAGCAACATGCATAGGTGTGAATCGAGCCTAATAGTGAAACACTGGGATGATAGTGGTGCTATTTGATAGTGACAGGCCTACAGGAGATTTCATTTTAGAAGTAAGGTCTTCTAAACACCAGCAACTCGACAGTCAAAAATGGCAATCTTAACAATACATGGGCCGCAAATAAACATATACAAAACACAGGCAACAAACGGTCAATTGTTACAATATGTGGTCAGCAAGTGGGCAAATATTACAATATAAACCAGCAAATGATCAATGGGGTCAAATGGGCAATTGGGATAATATAAGGGCAACTCCCTCAGTACCAATTCCCGCCACCCTAGTCCCTTCCCTGTAAGCAAAAATCCCCCACCCAAATCCCTTCTCCCTATTTCTCCCTCCGCTAAAATCTTCTCACCCCAAGCAATAATCTTCCCCCTTCCCTCAGCAAAAACATCCCCCTCCAGCAAAGATTTTCCTCAACGACTCAAGACACTTATGCCCCGTACACACGATCGGAAATGCCACCAGCAAAACTCAGATGAGAGGTTTTGGTCGAAAAATGCGACCGTGTGTATGCTCCATCGGACTTTTGCTGGCGGAATTCCAGCCAGCAAAAGATTGAGAGCAGTTCCTATCCGAAAATGCTCGGAAACAATTTAACGCATTCTCAGAAGCATTGAACTTAATTTTCTCGGCTCGTCGTAGTGTTGTACGTCACCGCGTTCTTAACGGTCGATAGTTCAAAGAACTTTTGTGTGACCGTGTGTATGCAAGGCAAGCTTGAGCGGAATCCCGTTGGAAAAGCCATCATACCTTTTTCCAACCAAAATTCCGATCATGTGTACGCGGCATTAACAAACCTCAGATGCAGAGAGATGACAAGCATGGAGTAAGGAAATATCCTCCTAAGCTTCTCTCAGCTTTGTGTAATAAGGTACCTCAGAGGAACAGGGAAGCCTGATAAAGTTTCCCTCTACTCTGCGCCACTCAGCATCTGAGGGGCCTGCACAGGGCAAGCAGATAAAACCAGTATTAAACCCAAAAGCCAACATTTATAATATTGCACCTTACAGCTTCTTAGGTGTGATGGCTGCATTTGTTTTTTTAGGCTTGCTTTCTTCTATTTTCACCCAGTGATCCAGTCTGTAACTCTGTTGTTTTTCAAAAGAACAAGCTGGCCAGCAGAATGTATCAGTTACCAGCCATTTATCACTAGCAGGGTTGCTTACAATGATTAGATTTTATTTATGAATGTAAAAAATATGTTTGCCGTAACTGCTTAAAAAGTTTTAGCTGGAGTTTGGCTTCAATTTGTTAGGGTATTTAAATCTGCTAGTACATCTAACACTGCCCTCCCCCCAGACTGACATTGCTGCTGTCCAAATATGCTCCCTATGCTCCTTCATCCAAGTGGGTGCCCTCTAATACAGGAGGTGTGTTACTGGTTTGATCACTAGGTGAAAACAGAGGGAAAACTGATGCAGCCACTCCATCTAACAATTGGTAAGCTGCAATACATTACATTTTTAGTTTTGGGTTTAATACCACTTTAAAGCTATGCTGGGGTTCCTTTAGAGCTGTAGACAACACAGCCTGAAGCTTTGCAGTGACCACCAAATAGTATGCAGGGCAGGCCATGGGTGCAGTTCTAGAGCCCCAAACAGCTGGCTGTACCTGGGGGGATTACAGATCACACCCTTCCCTGGGTAAGCCACTGCAGCTTTAACCTACGTTCACACCTATGCGCTTTTTCCGTTTTCAAGAAATGCACTGCAGTCCATTTAACATGGTTTCCTATGGTACACGTTCACATCTATGCATTTTTGGAAAGGGTTGGGCACTTTTTTTCCCGCAGCAGATTGGTTTTGCGTGTAACAGACGTCAATGGAGCGTTTTGGATGCGTTTTGCGTTTTTTTTTTCACAATAATACATGTATACATGGTTGCTGAGGAGTGGGCCGGGAAGCCGGCCGTTGCGTCCTTAACAATCGATGAGTCATCAGTTGTCAGCGGGGTTCCCGCTGACAGCTGAATGTGAAAAGAATGTGAAAAAATGTGAATTTTTTTTTTAAATGACGTGGAGTCCCCCCCAAAATCCATACCAAACCCTTATCCAAGCATGCAGCTTGGAAGGTCAGGAAAGGGAGGGGACGAGCAAGCGCCCCCCCCCCCCGAACAATTCCAGGCTACATGCCCTGAACATGAGGGGGTGCTTTGGGGCAGGGGGGGCTCTGACCCCACACCCCAAAGCATCTTGTCCCCATGTCGATGGGGACAAGGGCCTCTTCCTCAATAAGCTGGAAAAAATTACTGCGCTATCCCCAAAGAGAACAATGTATATGACAAAAAAAGCTGCAACCATAAATGTGAGACACATCCACTTGCTATACAAACCAAAACAAAAAAAGGCTGCGCTGCAATATGTGACATGAAACCAGTAAGATGATGTGAACACCCTGTTGAATAAACAATATTTAAAACTTCATGTATGTGGGATTCATATTAAAACAGTGATTGCATAACCCACGTAATTCAAACAAGATTAATGATAAAGACAATGAACAATTAAAGTCCAAAATGCAGAGTACATGGAGTAAAAAGTTCATAGAGGTAGAAAGTCGTTGCCAGGGAGAGAGTGATAAACGTCCAAATGGTGTATAACATGCGTCTGGATCACCCGGGAATAAGTGGTGACAGAAAAGTTCCTCCACCTCTATCAAAAATGGCCCCTTACTGACTCCTTAGATCTCTTGTCAGGAGATCAAGCGGGCGTGTGGCTGTCAACCCCAGCCTCAGGTATAGACTGTAAACAAATCACTCATAGACCTCTGTGACAGGAATCCTCTATGTGGCAAGTAGACACTCGTTCCCCCTCTTAAACTCTTGTCCATCCACTACCTGTTTGAGAAGGTCTTTATCCAGCAGTGTCCTTTCTTAATAAAGCTCGCAGTAGTTGGGGTCACCCCAACTACTGCGAGCTTTAATAAGAAAGGACACTGCTTGTATTTATTATAACGTTGAACATTCCAGCTTAGGGGAAAAATACAGAAAGGTTGCCCCGGGGATTGTATGGGTGGGGGGTTAAATACATGTAAAGTGGATGACAAGAGTAGAGAAGTAGTAAAAGAATATATAGCTTTATTCAGAAAATTACATGAAATATATAGTTAAAATACAATGTAATGAGCAACTCATACAGTTAATTTCCTACACCATGTTAAAAGGGTAGAAAAACACAATCGAACATGATGCTCAAGATACCCAACATGTTTCGGACTATTGTTAGTACAGTTCCTTCTTCAGGGTATTTTGTGGGAATATACTGTATGATCTAAAATGAAGAGTACATGAATAGAACATAGTAATCATCATTTGAAAATACATGAGATAAAATACAAATAGTGGGGATAGGAGCTTGGGAAATAACAAAGGGAGAAAGCAGCAATGGTAAGGGGACTTACTGGTTCAAAGCCAGTAACCGTATCCTAGACAGATGATGGTTTGATGGTTTAACAACTGACACTCCAAGTCCCGGTCTCCATAGCACCAGTCAGTAATATCTTTAAGAAAGTGGATCAGTATATAAACCCATATATTGAGGGCTATACGTTGAAAGATATGTATAACTTCCCCAGTATATCTGATAAAACTTAGCATCAAAGAACGGACCCGCTGGATTCGCCAGGCCAAGGAGTCCACAAGGAACAGCAAAAAGGAGGAACGTTCCAGCTTAGTGTCTCTCAAAATGCGATGGCCATCTAACATCTTTCGAGACCCTGTGTGAATATGTGCCCTAAAACTGTGCCTTGATCTAACCTATGCTAATACTCCACTAATGTGTGGTAGCGACGGAAACAGTCCCCGATGCAGAGACCAGGTTGGTCAGGACAGGAGGGACAGTAATAGCAGGTGTCTGCGTTTTCTACAGACACAACATCTTCTTTGAGGTGCTCGTTGAGTAGGGGTACCAGGGAGGACATCTGGAAAATGCCTCTCATACTGCATTTGGATTGGGAAATTGAGCCACAGCACCTTCTAGAAACAGAAGGGCTATGATGGTCTCTTCCTGAAATTTTAGGAAGAATCCAGTTTGTCCAGACGCTTTGTATAGTAGATAAGCGTTGAACAGAGCCAAATGGAATAAGTATACAGACACTTTTTTGTACCAGCGTCTGGTCTTACGGCAACTAAGTAGGGCGCCTTCATTTTTATTTGGTCATTGAACTCCACCCCTCACATTTTAATGTTGTATTTCTGGACACAGAGGGGCTTCTCAACAACACCAGTCGCAGTTGAAATTTGGACTGCCGTGTCTGTGTGAATGGAAGACAGAACAAAAATGTTCCATTTGTCCTTCCATCTCACTGCAAGCAATCCATTGGACCCCAAGCAGGCTCCCTCCCCCTGTCTAAGTGGGGCATTTACAGGTCATTGGGGGAGGCCCCGGCGATTAGATCGCACAGTGCCGCATGTGCCAATTTGTAATTGAAAGAGGTGTCTAAAAAGTGGCACACTTATATAAAAATTGTCCACGTATAAATGGTACCCCTTTCTGAACAAGGGTGACACCAAGTCCCAAACAATCTTGCCGCTGCTCCCTATGTAGTCTGGGCAGTGGGGGGGGGGCTCCACGCTTCTATCTTTTCCCTCATAAACCAGGAAACTATATATATGCCCTGTCACAGAGCTTATACATCTTGATCCCATATTTGGCACGCTTGCTGGTGAGAAACTGAGCACAAGGCAGCCAGAAAACTTAATCAGGGACTCATCAATGCAAACATCTTGATCGGGGATAAACAAGGCTGCAAATTGGTTGAAGTGGTTAAGAGGGGCTGAATTTTTGGAGCCGATCATATTCAGGGTCACCCCGAAGACGACAGAGTTCATTGTCGTTGAAGTGCATGAACCACATGATTTGCTCGTATCGATTCCTGGCCATGGCAGTAGAGAACATGGGCATATGCTGAATTGGGTCAGTGGACAAATATGACTGCACCTCACTCTTTTTAGTAATGCCCATGAGAAGGGATAGGCCCAGAAAGATCTTAAATTCGGGAACCGTTATAAGTTTCCAGCCAAATTCCCTGCCAAGGGTCAAATTTGGATTTGAGGCGATAAATTGACCAGCATATAAATTCCTTTGGTCCACAATAGATCTGTACAGATCTTCAGTGAAAAACAGCTCATGGATGTCAAGGGAAGTAAAATCCGCTGTTTCCAGCTTTGGCCAGTGAATGGGGGAAGTACGGGCGCTGCAGAAGTGGTGGGCTGCCTATCAGGATTTGCAAGCGTATCAGGAAGGGCACTATGGGCTCTACGGGCCTGTGTTCAAATTCTTGGTGGCTGCAGGACACTACTTGTGCTAGCCACCACACCAGCTTGAACTGCACTTATGGGACTCGCCACGTCACCAAGTGTTACTGCACTGTGCTGGTTTGTCTATGACTAGGATGTACTAGGCTGCTGGTGCTTGCCAGTTCACCAGAAGGTTGAGCGGCACTAGTACTGGCTCTCTGCTGAATATGAGAACCATGTGGTTGTTGCCCCTCAGCAACAGAAGAACGGGGTCGGGTAACCTGACCTTAGCAGGGACCTCTACTCCGTCGTCAGAGCTATCTGTCAAGGTGCCGCTGCTCTCTACAGGTTCGTCTAGTGAGCCTGAATCACTCAGATTGTGATACTACCAGTGAGACTTCCCCTGCGTTCTCATCTGTCATGCTCAGTATCCTGTAGGCCTCTTCACTAGTGTACCTTTCTTTTGACATTTTGGCCACTAAATTTACAGGTACAGCTAGCGTGACTCACAGGTTAATCACCTGGTTGTCAGAGCCTGCCTGAATCGCTACAAAAAAATTAACTGTTAGTGCTAGCAGGGATCAGGCTTGACTCTGCTAACGCTGCAGTTTTGTGTGATGTGTTTTGTAAGTAATGCCGCGTACACACGGTCGGACTTTCTATCCTACTTGGTCCGGCACACTTTCCGACGGACTTTGTCCGCCAGGTGCGCCGGACTTTAAAACGGACGGACTTGCCCACACACACCCGGACTTTCCGGCGGGCTAAGTCCGCCCGTCTTTCCGACGGACTTTCGCCGGAGTTCCGGCGGACTTTCAAAATGAACGGACTTGCCCACACACGGACAAGTCCGTTCATTTTGAACGTGACTCGGGTACGACGGGACTAGAAAAGGATGTCAATCTTGCCGCTTTTATCGGCGAGATTGACACCTTGCGAGCCCCGTCACGGGGCATACCAGGCCCTTAGGTCTGGTATGGATTATAAAGGGAACCCCCTACGCCGAAAAAACGGCGTGGGGTCCCCCCTAAAATCCATACCAGACCCCGATCCGAGCACGCAGCCTGGCCGGTCAGGAAAGGGGGTGGGGACGAGCGAGCGCCCCCCCCCTCCTGAACCGTACCAGGCCGCATGCCCTCAACATGGGGGGTGGGTGCTTTGGGGGAGGGGGGCGCCCTGCGGGGCCCCCCCACCCCAAAGCACCTTGTCCCCATGTTGATGAGGACAAGGGCCTCTTCCCGACAACCCTGGCCGTTGGTTGTCGGGGTCTGCGGGCGGGGGGCTTATCGGAATCTGGGAGCCCCCTTTAATAAGGGGGCCCCCAGATCCCGGCCCCCCACCCTATGTGAATGAGTATGGGGTACATGGTACCCCTACCCATTCACCTAGGGAAAAAGTGTAAGTAATAAAACACACTACACAGGTTTTTAAAATATTTTATTAAACAGCTCGGGGGGGGGGGATCTTCCTCCGGCTTCGGGGGTCTTCTTCCGGCTTCGGGGGTCCCTCCGCTTCATCTTCTCCCGGCGTCCGGTTGGTTCTTCTCCGCTCTCTTCTCCCGGTGTTCCAGTTCTTCGGCTGGCTCCTCTGCTGTCTTCAAGTAGCTCTCTTGCCAGCAGAGGTCCGGACTTCTGGGCTTCTGGGCTTCTGGGCTTCTGGGCTTCTGGGCTTCTCTTCCCCAGATGTTGACACGACGCTCTCTCCTGCTGGACTGCTCTCCGAGGGCTGCGTTGTGACTTATATAGGCGGAGACCCCGCCCCCTTTTGATGTCACAGTCCCTGGGCATGCTGGGACTGTGACGTTTTAGGGGGCGTGGTCAACATCACCCAGTGACCACGCCCCCTAAAACGTCACAGTCCCAGCATGCCCAGGGACTGTGACATCAAAAGGGGGCGGGGTCTCCGCCTATATAAGTCACAACGCAGCCCTCGGAGAGCAGTCCAGCAGGAGAGAGCGTCGTGTCAACATCTGGGGAAGAGAAGCCCAGAAGCCCAGAAGTCCGGACCTCTGCTGGCAAGAGAGCTACTTGAAGACAGCAGAGGAGCCGGCCGAAGAACTGGAACACCGGGAGAAGAGAGCGGAGAAGAACCAACCGGACGCCGGGAGAAGATGAAGCGGAGGGACCCCCCAAGCCGGAAGAAGACCCCCGAAGCCGGAGGAAGATCCCCCCCCCCCGAGCTGTTTAATAAAATATTTTAAAAACCTGTGTAGTGTGTTTTATTACTTACACTTTTTCCCTAGGTGAATGGGTAGGGGTACCATGTACCCCATACTCATTCACATAGGGTGGGGGGCCGGGATCTGGGGGCCCCCTTATTAAAGGGGGCTCCCAGATTCCGATAAGCCCCCGCCCGCAGACCCCGACAACCAACAGCCAGGGTTGTCGGGAAGAGGCCCTTGTCCTCATCAACATGGGGACAAGGTGCTTTGGGGTGGGGGGGCCCCGCAGGGCGCTCCCCTCCCCCAAAGCACCCACCTCCCATGTTGAGGGCATGCGGCCTGGTACGGTTCAGGAGGGGGGGGGGCGCTCGCTCGTCCCCACCCCCTTTCCTGACCGGCCAGGCTGCGTGCTCGGATCGGGGTCTGGTATGGATTTTAGGGGGGACCCCACGCCGTTTTTTCGGCGTAGCGGGGTTCCCTTTATAATCCATACCAGACCTAAGGGCCTGGCATGCACCGCGCTCACCGCAATAGGAAGATTTGTTTTTCCTATTGCAGAGAGCGCGAGATGCAATACCCTGCCCTCGCGTCGTATCTGGTCCGTCGGACCAGCCTACACACGAGCGGGCTTTCCGTCGGACCAGCACACACACGAGCGGACTTTCCGCCCGAAACTGAGTCCTACGGAAAGATTTAAAACTTGTTTCAAATCTAGGTCCGGCGGGCTTTTGGGAAGAAGTCCGCCGGAAAAGTCCGCCGCCGCCCACACACGGGCGGATTGTCCGGCACACTCTGGTCCGCCGGACCAAGTATGCCGGAAAGTCCGACCGTGTGTACGCGGCATGACAGTGATCTATTGATACTGCACTTGGGTGGGTTAGGCAGAGGGGCTAAACGCAGGTGCTGGCAGGTGTCTGGGCTGATCCTGCTTACGCTGTATTTTTGGGAACACTATACTATTGGCGAGGCTAGTATAGTTCTGTTCAAATCAAAGATATTGATCCTTTCAGACACTATACTAGTAATGGAGATATATAGTGTGTGTGTGTGTGTTAGTGTTACTGGCAATCAAAGGGTTAAAATCTGACGCTGTCTGGGATTGACACTACCACCAACTGATGCCAACACTTAATTGATGTCACCGTGACACTAATACAGTGATCAGAAAAGAGATCTGTACACTATACTAATAACACAGTGACAGGGAGTGAAAGGGTTAATTGGGGGGGATCAAGGGGTTAAACCTCTATTAGGGAATATATGGTGGGTACCCTGACACTATACAAGACTGACGCTGACTCTAACTAGCTAACTAGCCTCACCTGTGACACTAACACAGTAGTCAGAAAAAATAATCTGTACACTATACTAGTGGCACTGTGACAGGAGGCTGAAACGGTTAACGGGGGGGGGGCGATCAAGGGGTTAAACCTTTATTAGGGAATATATGCTGGCTAACCTAAACCTATCTGGGCCTACCACTAACCACCACTAACTGCCCTAACGCTGTTTAGTGTCACAAGTGACACCAATACAGTGATCAGTGAAAAATCTGAAAACTGCACTTGGTGACACTGTGACAGGAAGTGAAAGGGTTAACTGGGGGGGGGGCAATCAGGGGGTCATCAGAGACTTAAAAGTGTGCCTGTGTCCTAGTGTCAGTGTAGTGCTTGGTATACTCACTGTAGATATCTTCTCCCCGCATTCTGGAACAGAAAATGGCTCCAGGAGGGGAGATGACATCAATTCCTCTTCCTCTGTGTTTACATTACACAGGCAGAGGACAGTCTGTCATTCGCCAGAACCGATCAGCAGGTCCAGGCCAGGAATCATTGGGCACGAGCGACGTACAGGTATGTTGGCTTGCACAGCCAAGCCGCCTTGCCGCAGTATGTAAAGTAGTTAAAGTGCGTACAAAATATTTTAGGAAGTATTTATATTTTATTGTGGATCACTGTAAAAAAACTTTCATCCCGTTAACCAAGGTTTCATGTTTCAGATACTTATAATTATACCAAAAATGTATAATCACAAATAATGCCACCAGCCTCTCAGGGGGATATACTGTATTTATATACCGTTTAAAAAAAATAGCATTGTTAAATCAATCTAGGGATAAAATTGGTTTCCTGACAGGCTCCATGGCAGCATACGTGTGGGTAGGCTCCGCCTCCATAACTACCCAATAGGACCCCCTCTCCCATAAATCTTTGCTCTAGGCTGCTATCCATGTTCCTTTTTTGTCCTCCTCTGTAGGACCAGGTGTTGGTTCTCCTACCTGAAGAGAAAACCTCCCTACGATCGATGATGCCGAGTGCCAAAGATTCCTCCGATAGGCCCTGACTATTAGCAGGGTATGGAGTGTATAGCAGAGTAGCGCTGAAGATTGGATCGGTTCATCTATGTGCGCACGGTCTGTTTGCCTAATGTTTCAGGCGACCATTATCTGCTGCCAAGTCCGGTGTGTGTGTGTATGGATGGCGTTCCTCGGCCCAGGTGATCGTAGGTGGAGGGGTAAGTTTTTACATTCATTCACATATGGCAGCAGTGTTTATATGTATCATACCTCTGTGTGTTTTTTTCCTGCTTCCTGGTATCCTAGATTGGTGCTGACGCTCTCTGCGTTCCAGCAGCCGCTCTCTCTGTGACTTCCGGGTACCGGCGTACGTTCTGCGCATGCGCGGACCCAATACGAAGTCGAGGCTTGGTTCGCGCATGCGCGCGAGCGTCTCGCGTCTGACGTCGGCGATGACATCACGGGCGCCACTTTTAAAAGCTGTGGAAAGCTTTCAGAGCCCTGGGAATGTTCGTGGGGGATACGGCGACTTCCCGGGGCTACTATCTTGGCGGTTCAAGGTAAGACAATCTCTATTGTCTGGGGGTGGAGGTCTGTTGTCAGTCAGCTGATCCTGTGAATCTGTCTCTGCAGCTTCCTATTGTATTGACACTATGGACTCCTCACTGCCCCCTAGTGGCCAGCCCGCTTGTAGCAGGTATGTTTGCAGTTTGCTTTGCTGCCTGTACAAGGATTGAGAGTAGAATTTTTAGGATACCAGCTGATTTTCTTTCTCTATCTTCTCTGTGTTTCTTTCCTCACAGCCCTACTAGGTCTGATCCACACCGTAGTTCCCATAAAGGAAGTGGATCATCAAAATCACACCACCGGCAATCTTCCTCCAGGTCTAGCTGTCATAGATCTCCTTCCAGATCTGAACAGCGCAATAAAAATCCTTCTCACCCCCCTTCATCTCACTCTAGAGAGAGTTCAGGAAAATCATGCTGGGGTTGCAGGATGCCTGTTCCAACAGACAAATCTCTCTGTGACCACTGCTTCTCTAAAGCTGCAGATGAGAGGGATGGTGCAGACCAGCGTTTGGAATCTATGGTTAGGCGGGTTGTGAAAGAATCTCTACAGGAGAGAGAAGCCCAGCAGCCCCGTGATTCCCCATCAGACCCATTATGCCCTCCAGTGGGTGAAGGTTCTGTGCATGAGACATGGGATTCTTCCCAACCAAGTCACCCTTCTGCTCCTGTTTCAGACAGCGAATCGGATCTGGAAGATCCTGGCGTGGGGTTTGAGTTCGCTTTAGTTCCTTCATTGGTGAAGGCAGTAAAAGAGGCCCTGAAGTGGGAAGATCCAGTTACTTCCCCCCCAAAACAGAGGAAGTTTTTTAAGCAGCTCAATAAGGAGCGACAGTATTTTCCTTTTCTCTCTGAGCTGGGTGAGGTCATTTCTGAGGAATGGAGCAAAATGGACAAGAAAAGTTCCATGCAGTCAAAGGTCTTGAAACTATATCCTTTCAGGGAAGAGGAAGTAAAGCACCTTGAGTCAGCTCCATTAGTGGATGCAGCTTTAATGAGACTAGCAAGATATGTAACGCTTCCCTTGGAAGACACTGTATCTTTTAAAGATCCTTTGGAAAGGCGAATTGATTCGGATTTAAAGAAGATCTACCTGATGTCAGGAATGGCATGTAAGCCAGTACTTGCGATAGCTGCAGTTTCCAAAGCTTTGGAATCTTGGTCTGATAATGTGAATGAGTTCTTAGGAGGTATCTCTACTGAAACAGCTAAGGATTCTCCTATCCAAGAGATCAGGCTGGCATCAGCCTTTCTTGGGGAGGCATCTATTGATGTCATCCGCCTGATGTCCCGGGTTATGTTGGCAGCTGTTTCAGCTCGTCGTGCCCTATGGCTCCGTCCGTGGTTGGCGGACCCAGCTTCCAAGCAAGCTTGGTGCCGAATTCCGTTTGAAGGTTCTTCATTGTTCGGCAATAAGCTCGATAGTGCCATAACCCGGGCCACAGGTGGGAAGTCTGGTTTCCTCCCTCAAGACAGATGCCTACAAAATCAGAAACGCAGTTTCCCTAGAAGACAAAACTCTGATCGCGCTAGGGATGCGCGCAGCTACAGACCTGGTCGGGAGTTCTCTAGATCCTGGAAATCCAGGCAGTCTTCTTTCAAGAAACCCGCAAAAGGGGGTTCCTTCTCTCGCAACCAGGATGCCACAAAGTCCTTTTGAGATTGGGCCCGCTCAGGCATGCCAGGTGGGGGATCGTCTTCGCCACTTCGGGCATGTCTGGGCGGCCTCAATCCGAGATTACTGGACCATCAAGACGGTCTCCTCCGGTCACAAGTGGGTTTTCAGCAATACCCCAAGTCTCAGATTTGTTCCCACAGCTCTTCCAGGTTCAGAAGAGAAAAAGCAGGTCCTATTAACCTACGTGAGCTGTTTATTGGATCAAGGCGCAGCCGTCCCTGTTCCAGAAAACGAACAAGGCAGAGGCATGTATTCTCCTCTGTTCATGATACAGAAGAAAAACGGTACATGGAGGCCAGTAATAGATTTAACACATCTCAATTCTTTTATTCGAAAAGAAAAGTTCAAAATGGAGTCTTTAATTACGATCCAACATTCAATACATCTGGGAGATTGGATGATTTCAATCGATCTGAAAGATGCATACTTTCACGTGCCAGTGGCAACAGAGTTCCAACAATTCCTCCGCTTTGCGGTCGGCAATCAGCATCTGCAGTTCACTTGTCTACCCTTCGGCCTAACAACGTCACCTCGGGTCTTCTCAAAGGTCCTCTTGTCGGTTGTGGCTCTACTCCGTATCAAGGGGGTTCGTCTCCACCACTATTTAGACGACCTACTTCTCCTAGCTCAGAACGAAGATCAACTGTTAGAGCACAGGAGCTTAGTCATCTCCACCCTGCAGGAATTCGGGTGGCTGCTGAATCTAGAGAAGAGCCATTTAGAGCCAACACAATCTCTGGTGTTTCTAGGGGCTCACTTCGACACATTGGAAGGCACTATCTCCCTTCCAGAGGAGAAGATTGGAGTGATTCGAGACAGAATACACAGGGCCCTTGCGTCGTCTCACCTCTCAGCTCTCCATTGCCTGAAAGTAATTGGCACAATGACAGCTACCATTCCTATGGTGAAGTGGGCCCAATGGCATACACGACCCTTCCAAAAAGGGTTCCTTCAACAATGGGATTCTTCCAGCCAAGTCCAGCGCATACATCTTACGTCATCCATGAGGACGTCTCTTCTTTGGTGGCTTCAAGGGAAGAATCTGCGCAATCACCATTCAATCATGCCCATCTCATGGGTCACGTTAACTTCGGATGCCAGCAATCGAGGTTGGGGCGCTCACTGCCTTTCAGAAGTGGTGCAGGGCCGATGGGGTTTCCCTGCTCGAGGGATTGTCTCCAACATTCTGGAGCTGAAGGCTGCCTTTCAGGCACTCCTGTCATTTCGTCATCTAATAGAAGGTTCATCTGTGATGCTAAGGTTGGACAATACAACCGCGGTAGCTTACATAAAGAGGCAAGGTGGAACTCGCAGCTGGTCTCTGCTACAAGAAGTGGAGCCAATAATGAGCTGGGCTCAGAAATATTTGTCCAACATCTCGGCAGTTTACATTCCGGGGATCCAGAATGTACAGGCGGACTTCCTCTCGAGAGTGCAGATGGACAACAACGAGTGGTCTCTCCACGGAGAGGTGTTCGAGTGGCTTCTGACCCTGGGAGTACTTCCAGAGGTCGATTTATTTGCTTCTCCATGCAACCACAAGATGCCCAGATATTATTTGAGGTTCAGAGACCCTCAGGCTTACGGGATAGATGCTCTCTCAGATCATTGGAAGTTTCAGAAGGCTTATGCCTTCCCTCCGGTACCGGTGATTCTGCAATTCCTCCGGAGGCTCAGAACAGAGAAGGTGGAGATCATTGCAGTGATTCCTTTCTGGGCCAACAGGCCGTGGTTTCCTCTGTTGTCACTCCTGAGTTATCAAGACCCAGTTCCCCTTCCTCTCAGGCCGGATCTACTGTCGCAAGGCTCGATGTTACACCCATGCCCATCTTGCCTACACCTCAGGGTGTGGTTCTTGAGAGGGAAAGGCTTGAATCCCTAGGCTGTCCGGAAGAAGCTATTCCAACTCTTCTCAGTGCCCGGAGGGGAAGTACGAACAGGGTATACGAACGGATATGGTCTAAATTCTCTGATCACATGTCTTCCCGGTCAAATCCGTGTAAGTCTCCAGCAGTAGAAGACATTCTAAGTTTTCTCCAATTAGGGCTGGACCTATCTTTAGCAGTCAGCTCACTAAGAGTGCAAGTGTCAGCCATCTCGGCCTTCACAGGAGTATCCTGGGCTAATCACACATTAGTCCGTCAATTCTTTAAAGGAGCTATCAGGCTTAAACCTCAAAGAAGACCTAGATTTCCCAAATGGGACCTTCCTATTGTCTTGGATTTTCTCTCCAATCTCGGATCAGATCCTGACAAACCTCTTTCCATGAGAGATCTCACACTCAAGACCACTTTCTTAGTAGCTGTGACATCGGCTAAAAGAGTGTCAGAGATTAGAAATTTAGGTTCTGAAGAACCTTTCCTAACCTTCTTTCCAGATAGGGTAGTGTTGATTCCCATGCTTGGTTCAAACCCTAAAGTGACCTCAGTCTTTCATGAAAATCAAGAGATTGTACTTCCTACTTTCAGAACAACGGACGATCAGGATGTTCATCCACTTGACGTAGGCCACACTCTAAAGCAATATCTGGAGGTCACAAGTCCATTCAGACAAACGGAATTCCTTTTCGTTCTTCTCCATGGTAAAAACAAAGGAAGGCGAGCTTCGGTCAGATCAATTTCCTCTTGGATTGTGCAGACCATTCAGAGGGCATACAAGGCAAAGGGCTTGGCCCCTCCAGAGGCAGTGACGGCTCATTCGACCAGGAGTATCTCGACCTCGTGGGCAGCTTCCCGGCATGTCGCGCCTGAAATCATTTGTAGAGCGGCTTCCTGGTCTTCTATTAACACATTTGTTTCTCATTATTGTGTTGAGCCTGCGGCTCTGTCATCCATTAATTTTGGTTTACAAGTATTGTCGGTTGACAATGTAAAATAAATTTGGTTTCTTTGCTCAAACATTTTTGCCCGCCCGTGTGTATTTTTGGGCGAGTTATTTCCCACACGTATGCTGCCATGGAGCCTGTCAGGAAAACGGAAAATTTGTATCAAATACTTGCCGTAATTTTCCTTTCCTGATAGCCTCCATGGCAGCAGGAGTCCCTCCCAAAATGTCTGGAGTAGGCTAGTTACGGAGAATGGATAGCAGCCTAGAGCAAAGATTTATGGGAGAGGGGGTCCTATTGGGTAGTTATGGAGGCGGAGCCTACCCACACGTATGCTGCCATGGAGCCTATCAGGAAAGGAAAATTACGGCAAGTATTTGATACAAATTTTCCGTTTTATTCTTTAAGATTGAATTCAGACTGGGGATTGCTAGTCTCAGAGTGCCATCTGCTGGTCAAGTTAACCACTTCAGCCCGGGAAGGATTTGCCCCCTTAATGACTAGGCCATTTTTTGTGATACGGCACTGCATCGCTTTAACTGACAATTGCGTGGTCGTGCGACGCTGTACCCAAACAAAATTTACATCCTTTTTTTCCCACAAATAGAGCTTTCTTTTGGTGGTATTTGCAGTTTTTATTTTTTGCACTATAAACAAAAAAGAGTGACAAAACTATATTTTTTACTTTTTGCTATAATAAATATCCCCAAATTAAAAAAACAAATGTATTTATCAGTTTAGGCCAATATGTATTGTTCTACATATTTTTGGTAAAAAAAATCGCAATAAGCATATATTGATTGGTTTGCACAAAAGTTATAGCATCTACAAAATAAGGGATAGATTTATGGCATTTTTATTATTTTAATTTTTTTTTTACTAGTAATAGCGGCAATCTGCGATTTTTGGCGGGACTGCGACATTGGGGCAGACAGATCGGACACTTTTGACACTTTTTTTGGGACCACTGACATTCATACAGCGATCGGAGCTAAAAATAGCCACTGATTACTGTATAAATGTCACTGGCAGGGAAGGGGTTAACACTAGGGGGCAATCAAGGGGTTAAGTGGGTCCTAGGGAGGTGTTTATAACTGTGGGGAGAGTGTAGTGACTGGGAGTAGAGAGACATTGCTGTTTCTAATCACTAGAATCAGCAGATCTCTCTCCTCTCCCTGACAGAATGGAGATCTATCTGTTTGCATTGACAGATGCCCCATTCTCTCTCTCTCAGGAGCGATCACAGGTGCCCGACGGACATCACGGCACGTCGCCTGCTAAGGCTATTTTAAGCTACGGCAATTTGCCCAGGAGAGCAACCTGCCGCAGTATAACGACGGCGGCTGGTCGGCTAGTGGTTAAAGTGGTTGTTAACCACTCATATAAGCTTATATAATCCCGCTTGTTTCTTAAAGCAGAGCTCCACCCAAAAGTGGAACTTCCACTTTAAGCACTCCTTGCCCCCTTACATGCCACATTTGACATGTCATTTTTTTGGGGAGAGTGGGTACCTGGTTTTGACAGGTACTTTCTGTCCCACTTCCTCCAATCTTCTCGCAGCCTAGGCAACGCCTCCTCTCCACCTAGGCAGCCCCTCCCATAGCTCCCAACTGTCCCTGATTTCGAGGGACTGTCCCTGATTTGGAGCAAAGTCCCTCTGTCCCTCTTTCCTCCTCATTTGTTCCTCATTTTGGTCTGATCTATATAGTTGTATTATTTATCTTTCAAAAAGTGTTTCCCAGTGCTAAACAATTCATCCAAATTCTAAATGGTTGCATTTGTAAATTTTAAAAGCCAATATAAAGGAATAGTAGTGATTAAAAAAAGCCCCTGTGAAATTAATTAACCTTTTTTGGAGGTTAATTCTCCTTTAAGGGGGTGTGGCAGAGGGCATGTCCTATGCCTACATACCTAGATGTCCCTCATTCCCATCTCAAAATGCTGGAAGGTATGCCCTCCCTCTCTGCAACACATCACAGGTCCCAGAATATTGGCTGGCCACTAGGAGATTGCAGATCGACTCGCGCATGCGCAGTGCGTGCCAGGCTTTCAAGCCACAAGCTGTCATGCCGGGTGCCCACAGTAGCAATGATGGCACCATGGAGAGGAGGAGGAGAGGAGCAAGGCTTTGGTTGGCCACATTACTGGACTGTACAGGGCATTTTCACCATTTTTTTTTAACTTTTTTCAGCTTTTTTCAGTGTTTTTGCAATAGCGGTTTTTAGCGTTTTTGAGCGTTTTTCCGCGTTAGCGTTTTTTAGCGTTTTTTTTTTTCAATTTTTTTTTTTTTTTTCAATGGATCAAAAATGTTAAAAAACGTTGGTGAATGACGTTTTTGAGCGTTTTTCAGCGTTTTTCAGCGTTAGAGCGTTTTTACAGCTGAAAAACGTCTCTCAGAACCCACTGGTCCTGGGTTTTTTTTACAGCTTAAAAACGCCTATGCCACTTGCAGCTCAAAAATGCCTAGGTGGGCATGAAGCCATAGACTAACATAGACAGGCCATTTTAAGCTGCAAAAAAAGCTCAAAAAAGCAGCTGTAAAAACGTCCGTGTGCATGAGGACTCAGGTTTCAGCGCTGTCACATTTTTTCTGACAATTGCGCGGACATGCAACACTACCCAAACAAAATTTTTATAATTTTTCCCCACAAATAGAGCTTTCTTTTGGTGGTATTTGATCACCACTGGGTTTTTTATTTTTTGCGCTACAAATAAAAAAAGACTGAAATTTAAAATAAAAGTTTTTCTTTGTTTCTATTACAAAACTTTGTAAATAAGTAACTTTTCTCCTTCACTGATGAGGTGGCACTGATGAGCACTGATGATGAAGTACTTATATGCAGCACTGATAGGCGGCACTGATAAGCAGTACTGATGGGCACTGATAGGTGGCACTGATGGGCACTCATAGGTGGCACTGATGAGTGGCACTGATGGGCATGTTGTGTGGCACTGATGGGCAATGATAGATGGCACTGATAGGCAGCACTGATTAGGAGGCACTGACAGGCATCACTGATGGGTAGAGATTGGCACTGATTGGCATCCCTGGTGGGCTCTAGTGGACATCCTCGATGGGTCTACACTGATAATCAATGCACTGATTATCAGCGCAGACCCCCCCGTCGGGAGAGCCGCCAATCGGCTCTCCTCTACTCGCGCCTTGTCAGCTTGCGTAGAGGAAAAGCCAATAAACGGTACTTCCTGGTTACCATGTGATGAGCTGTGATTGGACACTACGTCATAGGCTCTTTACCTAGATCGGAGATGCGGTGTGTCAGAGCGGCACAACACACCATCGATCGCTGCACTAAGTGCCCCCGCGGCTTATCCTGCTGGACGTCATATGTCACCTAGTCAGGATAATACAACCACTTTCTGGCCGTAATTCTGCTATTTGGCATGCGGGAAGTGGTTAATGACAGGTGCTCCTGTCTCTGTGTTTTATAAAAAAAATGCCTTATTTACCGTATTTCGGTAAAGCCAGCCGGCTCTCTCCTCTACCCAGCTGGCAGCTGCAGCGGGTGGGGCAGAGATTCCCCCATTGACATCAGCCAGGACGAAGAGAGGAGAGGAGGAGAGAGCCGGCTGGTCATGTGATCGTGGGGAGCTGCTCTTAAATACGGTATATAAGGCATTTTTTTTTATAAAACACAGAGACAAGAGCACCTGTCATTAAGAAACAAGCAGGATTATATAAGGTTATTACAGCAGCAAGAGGGGTGGGGGCAGGTACTGACACAGGAGCAACAGGGAGGGGAGGGGGGAGGAGGACAGAGGGAGACAGAGGAGAGCTGCAGATAGCAGCTGATGATGGAGACACGTAAATTGGCCACAGTGTCAGAGCTTAGCAGCCATGATGAACCATGGTCATTTTACAAAGGGGAGGGTAGACACTGGCAGGCTCAGCCAGGTATTTCAGGTGTTACAGGGGACCAAATGACACAGCACAAGCACTGTGCTGTATAAAATGATTTACAGGGACAGGATCTATTATTTTTTTTTTTTTAAGACAAACGCTTTAAGCTTTTATTTGTACAAACAAATAGCTAATTGGTAATTTCACCCTCCAATCAGGTGTGGGTAAATATTACAAACTACACCCTCTAGGAGGATCAATGGGTTAAATAGTTTTAGGGAAGATATATAGAGGAGCTGAGAGAGAGAGACTGGAGGATCACCATTAATCATCATTGGGGGTCTCCATATTGAAGTTCATTCTGAGATCAACTTCATTCTGAAAGACAGACTTCATCTTGCTTGATCCAGCTTCACCCATTGGTAGCCATTTTGAGGGTTTACTCGGCAGCCATTTTAAGGCCATCTCCATTCTTTTGAAGCGACCCATTTCATCTGCTTTTGAGGGTAACGGACAGTGTGCTATTATTTAGATGATTTGTGCCTGTTAAATTTAATTACAATTTCAATGATTTTTGTTGGGTTTCTTTGATATTGCACTCACAAAATTATAACCTCTAAGGTCAGATACATTTTTTTCCTTATTTTCTTTTCCTTTTACCATATTGGCACAACCCAAGGACAGATTTGGGTCCTTATTCTTTCTGCAGGGGAATAATGGCTGTAATCTGTCAAACGCAAATTTTTGTCTGATAGGTTTGGTTATAATTGGTTATGGTATCTATGAGAGGAAATTATTTGATTTAATCTAGTTCCCAGGTAAATACATATGTTTTAGCGGGGTAAATTGAGGTAATTTGTTGTGAATATAACTTTGGTGTATATGTCACCCTATCATTGCTGTGATTTGTGTTTGTTAAGTGACTTAATTGTAAAATACATCTTGATTTATTTTTCTAGTTTCATAGCCCATACTTTCACACAGTTCTATTGTGCCTAAAACTGGCAATAGACAGTTTGAATCTCGTCCGGTTCAGCAGGGATCAGCCGAGATTAAAACCATGTATGGGCAGGCTGTTTGTACAAAAATTGATTGATTGATTGGCTGGTCGATCAACTTGGGACCAACGGCTATAGCTGCTAGAAATAATCACTGTGAGTTCTCCCGGCTGGAGTCAGTGTTGATGGAAAAATCAAGAGATTTTCTTTCCTGCAACCCGTGGCACCACCTATGGCCGGCTTTAAAGAATATCTGCATAGAGCAATTAATATCAGAAATAATTAACTGGTAAGCTTAATTATTTTTAATAATTTATTTTTTCATTGGAGGCACTGTTATACATTGATCAATAATATGATCAATATCACTGACTTAAAGAGGAGTTTCATACCCCCTCCCCCATGAAAATACTGTAGCTTCTGACTTTTGAACATTAGGACACTTACCTGTCTTGGGTTCCCGCGATGTTGGCACCCCAGCAGATTTTTGGATCGACTCTCGGGTGCTGCCGACTCCATTCACTGCCGGTTCCCTACTGCGCTTTCTAACTGGCCCGGTGGTGGAGGAAGGAGGAGGGGAGGCCGAACTTCCAAGTGACAGCGCCGAGGCGGATTCTCCCGGAAGTGGGGAAGGGGACCTGTCAAAAACAGGTACCCGTTCCCCCATCCCCCCATCCCCCCTGAAAGGTGACAAATGTGGTACTGGATGGGGGGGGAGAAGCAGATAAGATTAAGATCAAGATTAGATAAGATTCCACTTTGGGTGGAACTCCACTTTAACTAATCGTTCCAACATCCTTACAAGAGCTAAAAAGCTTAAAGTGAATGTAAACCCTATCGATGTACTAATCATATATGCTCCTCTCTGGTCTGTCAACATCATTGAAGGCTTTTTGTTATATGTGTTTGATAATAGAAAAAAAAATGTTGATCCTGCCAGAAAACCAGTGAGCTGATCATTTCCTGTACTCCTTGTCTCTGCTGCATTGTTACCAGTTAGCATTGTTCCCAGTTCTCTTTGTGCTAAAGAACATCTCCCCCTATGATATGGAGGTGAGGAGAGGGGGATATTCTATAGTCATAACATACTTTCTGTGCTAGAGTAACAACGCTGCTCCTCCATAGATGCAAATAGTGAGTTTCTTTACCCTAGGACAGGAAGTGTGTTACTGGTAGGATCACCAGCTTGAAAAAAGAAAAATAACGTGGCCGCCACAACCACAACTGAAATATAGTATATTATTGTCTTTGGATGTGTAGAAGCCCATGGTTTAATTATATAGCAATGTCTAGGTGTGTATAGGGCCACATAGGAGGCACCCAGTCATAGTTAATAGTTAAAAATGGTTGTTCTATGTGTTTGAAGCAAAATGGACAACATAATATGTAATACTGAACATATCAGACAAAAACATGGTGCAAATATATAACATTTGTGTTCTAGCCCCTTTTTTCTTTCAAGTCGTGTGCCATCCATATTTCTGTTGAAACCGCAATTAATATTTTCCTATTTATTTTCAGCTTTTTTTTGATGGCTCCTAATGTTCTTCGTGCTGGAAATGAAGAGACAATTGTCATCCAATGTCATGAATGTAAAAAAAATCAGATGGTGGATATCAACGTCAATACGTTTCAAGATAAGCTGATGTACAGGACTGTTGCTAATTTAAATGAATCCAACAATTTCCTGGCTACAGCATATATCAATGTATGAGAAATTTTATATACTACAACAATACAGTAGGTCTCTATTACAGCCAACCAGCCATGTGTAAAGGATTTCTATACATGAGAATGAAAGGCAGCAGTGTATTTAACCTGGAACTTAAAAAAAATAGTAGTCATGAGTGATAAATGAAGGCTGCCATGACAAACTGTTGTCTGAAAATGCTGACCCTCCAGCCTTCCTTTAAACCTTTCAAATCACCAACCCAAATCAAATATACAGGTCTGGCTGCAAAGATTGCCACACTTTGTACTTTGCCTTTTTCCTTTTGAATACGCCTGCTTGTTTCTCATTTTTGTTAAAGTTGACCTCCAGAGTGCACACATAAAGTACATATATTGTTTACCTACCAAAAGATTTGTCTAGATCTCGGTTGCAACAGTATAATGTTAGGTACACACTATCCGTTTTTTTCGTTCAACCCAATGGGCTGAGCGAGACAAAACCATAGAGCTCAGCAGGAACTCGCTATACTAACTATCCAATGTTAGTACAGCGATCTCCACACTGAGATAGTGTGTCAATCAATCAATATATGCTTATTGCGATTTACCAAAAATATGTAGAAGAATGCAGTTGTTAAATTTATCATATGTTGATAGGGCCCTTTATTAAACTGATAAAATAAATGTAGGCATACACCAGTTAGGCCTAATATCCTTAAAATGGCCCTGCTGCTGGCAAGTTTTACACAGCTGTATCATAAAGGTCTCTTTATGTCTTAAAAATAATTAATGTGCTCTTCATAAAAGTTTATAAAAAGCAATACAATTTGTGTGAAAACAACTTACGTAGTGGACACAGCATGAGACAATAAAAGAAAGGCATTATGTCCCAGAGTAGGTCATATAACCAGAGTATCTAGAAAATTTAAAGTTCTCATTCAACAGTGTACCCAAAAAGCTGCTAGCAGTCTGTTAATTCTAAATTAAAGTTTGGTAGGAATTGAACAGTGGCAGTTTTGCATCTGTGAGAACAGGAACAAACTGTCAGGGCTGGCTCAGCCCTTCCTTCTCTGAGCTGGCCGCTCAGCTGTTGGCTAATTGCCAGCTCTCATCTCTCTCCACAGTTAACCAGCTGTTGTGTATCTGCTCGTCAGTCCTGCCTACTTGAAGATCTCCAGCTCACTTCATTCCTGCCTTCGCCTTGGTCACATCACAAGAAACCATCTCCTGCGTTCCTGTTTAAAGACTGGCTTTGCTGACATCCCTTCTGGCTCCTTATCCTGCTTGCTGTTCCTCTACTTGGATCCCTGACTTCTGGCCTGGCTGATTACCCAATCTGGTTACTGAACTCTGGCTTGGCTGATTACCCGATCTGGTTACTGAACTCTGGCTTGGCTGACTACCTTTTGGCCTTTGTAACGCCCCGGCAGTTTTCCAGGAATTATTAACCTCCGAGATTTGTTGCAGTTATGTGTGGTGGTTTATCTCAATGATATCTTCATATTTTCCAAGTCCCTGGAGAGCCACCACACAGATGTCTGTTGTGTGCTTCAGAAATTAAGAGAGAACAATCTCTATTGTAAACTGGAGAAGTGTGAGTTACATCGGGAACAGGTTAAATTCCTGGGTCATTTCCACTGCTGGTTTTTCGATGGACCCAGAGAAACTTTCGGCAGTCCTACAGTGGCCTCGACCCATGGGGTTACGTCCTCTGCAGCATTTCCTGGGTTTTGTCAACTACTATCGGAAGTTTATTTGTAACTTCTTGTCTTTGGTCAAGCCCCTGACCGATATGACCAAAAAGAACGGTTACCCACAGAGTTGGTCTCCAGAGTCCATTAAGGCCTTTGAAAGATGCCCCTGTTGAAGTCCGTTTGGGATGAAACGCGTAGGGCCTTGCTTCTTTGCTTCCCACATTGCTTTATTTTTGTCACTGTGATCACATTTTATTGCTGCTGTATGCTGCTTTTATGCAAATAAAACCAGAGTTGTTTTTTGATCTACACTATCTGGAGCTACACTATCTTTTCTTTTTATACATGTTTCTACCATGAACTTGTTTGTTCCATTGATCCGGCTATCTATGGCCCAAGGAGTGTTCCATCCATGACCAGCCTATCGGACAGATGCTGCCGTCTGTGGATACCTGAATTGGCTCCAGCGTTCCTATCGATTCTTCTAGGATATCTCGTGCTGCTTCCTTCCATGCTTGTTTGATCTGGTGTCGCTGACATCCAGATCCACATGCTCTGGTAAGAGTACCCACTTTGTTTCCTGTTTCATGACAACTGCTGACAACAACTATATTGATGTTTTCTGATTGTTCATTGGAAGATGCTTACCAGCTGACAGACTTCCCGATTTCCCTACAAATCTTCAGTCTTTGGACATCATTTGTCGGGACACCTTTTTTAGCTGTTTACCCTTGGCCATCCATCATTTGATGGACTGTTTATGGATGCCATCATTTTGTGTTTGTGATATTATTCTCACCAGCGTTTTTGATATTTTTTTGATTCACATGTTTAGATCGTTCACATGCTTAATTATATGTTTTCTCAACATTTTTATAATTTTTTGTAATCTAGCTGTTTCATACAGCTTCCATTAGCGCTACATTCACATCTATCCCGAGTTCACTAAGTGTAGTCACCTTTATATGTAGCTGCTTCAGCTTTTGCATTTTTTCTTAAATAGCGCAATTTTATTTCTTTCTTCTATTGGCCTAGTCTACATGCTGATGTAACTGCCTTCGTAGCTGCCTGTTCCATGTGTGCTCAGAGTAATACTCCACGACACCTTCCAGTGGGTCTCCTACAACCCATACTCAATGGAGAGAGGCCCTGGACCCACCTGTCTATGGATTTCATTGTGGAGTTGCCCAACTCCCAAGGCAACACAGTTATCCTTATGGCGGTTTACCAGTTCTCAAAGATATGTCATTGTATTCCAGTTAAGAAGTTGCCCACTTGGCTTCCATTTTTGCTATGGAGATTTTTCGCTTACATGGGTTACCCAAGGTGATTGTCTCGGACAGGGGTAGTCAGTTTGTGTCCCGGTTCTGGCGAGCCTTTTGTGCACAGCTGGGAACTCAGCTTGCTTTCTCCTCTGCGTATCACCCGCAGTCTAATGGGGCCGCAGAACGAGCCAATCAGTCCTTGGAGCAATTCCTACGTTGCTATATTTCTGACCATCACAACAACTAGTCAGACCTATTACCATGGGCAGAGTTTGCTCACAACACTGCCTTGAATTCTGCTTCCCGATTGTCTCAGTTTATGGTGAATTATGGTTTCCAACCTTCCATGTTGCCTGCCTTGTTTGTTCCGCAGAGTATTCCTGCGCTAGAGGAGCATCTCCGTGGTCTTCGTTCCACTTGGGCACAAGTCCAGGAGGCTTTGCGTCATGCTAATGATAGGTACAGACTCCATGCTGACCGAAGACACCTGCCTGCGCCTTCTTACCAGGTTGGGGACAGGGTCTGGCTGTCATCTCGCAACCTCCGACTTCGTGTTCCCTCACTGAAGTTCACACCTAGGTTTATTGGGCCTTCACCTTGGTCACATCACAAGAAGCCATCTCCTGCGTTCCTATTTAAAGACTGGCTTTGCTGACATCCCTTCTGGCTCCTTATCCTGCTTGCTGTTCCTCTACTTGGATCCCTGACTTCTGGCCTGGCTGATTGCCTGATCTGGTTACTGAACTCTGGCTTGGCTGACTAACCGATCCGGTTACTGGACTCTGGCTTTGCTTTGACCACGCTTACTCTATTTACCTTTTTATTTTTATTAATAAACAAGTGTGATTTTACTGTACTTCTGTCTCGGTCTTGTTCATGGTTTCTGACACAATCTCAGCGAAGTACTGGCCAATTTTTATCTTTTGGTAAAATAAATCAGATTGGAGAGCTAATTGTAAAAAATAAATAATATCCACAGCCAAATATGCACTACCAGTGTACGTTTTCTCTGAGATTGTCAGTGAAAATAGCACTATTCTGGAATACCAATTATGGCTTTAAGGTATCCCTCAAGCATATTATTTTCGCATTGACCCTAATGAATGAATAAAAATAAAAATGGATAGAATTTATTAACAGGATTTTCCTACCATAGATCAGTGGGATTCCATGTTAAGTGTGGGTTTACATGAAACCTTGGTGAATCAAACCTGCAAAGATTTGTCCATCCCCACAGCAGCACCACAGTTGGGTTAAGTACATACCCCAGCCTGCTGACTGGCAGTAAAACAGCTGCAGCACAATGATGAGATCATCCCTCTGCTTTCTCTATGTGTTACCATCAGGGCAGCCACCAGAAATGGTGGGGCCCCTTACACGGCTTTAGGCCTGGGCCCTCCACCCCCGGGCCTGACCGCTAACATTTTCCAGGGCCCGCCCATCCCATGTTCTCTAACCCATGTCCAATGTCTATCCCATGTCCTCTTCATCCTCCTGCAATCCCATCTCCTCCATTTCATGTCCTCCTCCTCCAGTCCCATCTCCTCCTACCACAGAAGGGGGGAAAGTGAGACAGAAAGGGAGCAGGGGGACAGGTGGGGGGCAGTGAGTTAGGAGGGCGACAGAAGGGGGGAGTGTCACAGGAGAAGACCAGCGTGACAGAGGGGGGACAGGCCAGGCGGGGGGGCAGCGGAAGTGGAGGGGGAAGTGTCATTGGAGGAGATCAGCGGCACAGGAGGGGGGCAGCGGGAAAAGTGGGAAAGGGGGCAGCATCACAGATTAGAGGCAGTGTCTCAGGTGGGGACAGTGAGGCAGGTGAGAGGCAGTGTCACAGGTGGGGGGCAGAGGCACAGGTGGGAGGGAGTGTCACAGGTAGGGGGCAGCAGGACAGGTGGGAGGGAGTGAGACAGGTGGGAGGCAGTGTCACAGGTGGGACAGGTGGGAGGGAGTGGGACAGGTGCGAGGCAGTGTCACAGGTAGGGGGGCAGCGGGACAGGTGGGGGGCAGTGGAACAGGTGGGAGGCAGTGGGACAGGTGGGAGGGAGTGGGACAGGTGGGAGGTAGTGTCACAGGTGGGAGGCAGCGGGCAGGTGGAAGGGAGTGGGACAGGTGGGAGGCAGTGTCACAGGTGAGGGCAGCGGGACAGGTGGGAGGGAGTGGGACAGGTGGGAGGCAGTGTCACAGGTAGGGGGCATTGGGACAGGTGGGAAGGAGTGGGACAGGTGGAGGGCAGCGGGACAGGTGGGAGGCAGTGTCACAGGTAGGGGGTAGCAGGACAGGTGGGAGGGAGTGGGACAGGTGGGGGGCATCGGGATAGGTGGGGGGCACGGGGACAGGGGGGAGGCATTGGGACAGGTGGGAGGCAGCAGGACAGGGGGGAGGGAGTGGGACAGGTGGGAGGCAGTGTCACAGTTAGGGGGGCAGCGAGACACATAGGAGGCAGTGTCACAGGTAGGGGGCAGCGGGACAGGTGGGAGGGAGTGGGACAGGTGGGAGGCAGTGTCACAAGTAGGGGGGCAGCGGGACAGGTGGGAGGGAGTGGGACAGGTGGGAGGCAGCGTCACAGGTAGGGGGCATTGGGACAGGTGGGAAGGAGTGGGATAGGTGGAGGGCAGGTCGGGGGCAGCGGGACAGGTGGGAGGCAGTGTCACAGGTAGGGGGTAGCGGGACAGGTGGGAGGGAGTGGGACAGGTGGGGGGCACCGGGATAGGTGGGGGGCACGGGGACAGGGGGGAGGCATTGGGACAGGTGGGAGGCAGCAGGACAGGGCGGAGGGAGTGGGACAGGTGGGAGGCAGTGTCACAGTTAGGGGGGCAGCGGGACACATAGGAGGCAGTGTCACAGGTAGGGGGCAGCGGGACAGGTGGGAGGGAGTGGGACAGGTGGGAGGCAGTGTCACAAGTAGGGGGGCAGCGGGACAGGTGGGAGGCAGGGGGGCAGTGGGACAGGTAGGAGGGAGTGGGACAGGTGGGAGGGAGTGGGACAGGTGGGAGGAAGTGTCACAGGTAGGGGGGCAGTGGGACAGGTGGGAGGGAGTATCGCACACACCTAGGGAAGCACCAGTCCTCCCAGCTCTCACATGTCCAGCAGTACCAGGAGGGGTAGCTGAGACTGTGTCCCATCTCCACCAGGATCTCCGGTGGCAGCTGCAAGAAAGGGGGGGCTTCTTCACCCTGACCTCCTCCTCCATGGGGCCCTCCGCTGGCAGCTGCAAGAAAGGGGGGCTTTTTCACCCTGACCTCCTCCTCCATGGGGCCCTTCACTGGCACAACTGGCCCCACCCACCCCCACAGCCCAGTGCACAATGGTACGTGACCGGAGCGGAGCTTGCATGCACAAAAGAGGGGGGGCTCCTCCACCCGACCTCCTCCTTCATGGGTTTCCCCCTGATCTGTACACAAAAAATTGGGGGGCTCCTCCCCCCTGATGTCCTCCTCCATGGGTCCCTCCGACCTGGCACCTGACATCACCCCACCCTGTACAGCGTCTGACAGCGGGCCCCGACCTGCACAAACCTGGGATCTGCCCACGTCTCCACCCCCCCCACTTCCTGGCAGCCGCTCTGACGGCAGCTGCCTCATGTTAAGGATAGTCCAGGTTGTGACCTGTGGTCCGGGCCCCTCGGATGGGCGGGCCCCTTACATGTGTACCGGCTGTACCCCCCTGATGATGACCCTGGTTACCATGATCACTGTCTGCCAGTGTTGCCAACCCCCCTGAAGTGGAAATTTACTGGCAGGATTTACAAATGGCACCAATGTTTTACTGGCAAAAATCATGCAAATTACTGACAGCGACACATTTTTTACTGACACTGCAAAAAAGTACCTAAAATGACCATTTTCCATTCTAAACAGTGCAGATATCAATAATTAAAATATAAACATGTAGCTTGTGCTATTTGCAATGTGTTTAAGTTAAACAAAATTCAAAAACCATACTTCTCCATTTACATGAAGGCCAGGTTACTATAACCGAGCCAGCACAGAGTTCCCCCTTACATCAGAGTCTGCAGGGTTCCCCCTTACAGTGAAAGGGAACTCTTATGTAAAGGGTAACACTGCAGATCATGATCATGACATGATCATGACCACCTATGACTAAGCATCTGTTGTGATGTGAAACGCGCTAGCTGTTCTCCCCTGTTTTTTATGCATAAGATATGACTGTTTTTGGATTTTAATCTTTTAATCTTTCAATAAAGATGCCTTCAGTGGTGTGCGGCCGTCCAGGATTTTTCCTTCCTTCCTAATTTGAGCAGAGCCAGCACCTGCAAGATTGTATAGGGCGGGTGCCTTCAACAGGTCTGGAGCTTTTGAGATGCAATTTTTCTTCTTTCACCAGAGACCACCTTATATCAGAGTCCACTGCTTTCCCTTTACAACAAAGTTCCCAATTACATCAGGGTCTGCAGCATTGCCCTTGCACTGTAAGGGGGAATCCTGAAGACTCTGATGAAAAGGGGAATGCCGGGAACTCTAATGTGGGGGCATCTTTGGTGACCAGAGACCACCTTCCGCAGAGTGAATACACTAAGGTAAGGGGGGGTTACTAATATAGTGGGAAACCTTTGTATCAGTGGCCTCTTACATTATTGTATTCACTCCCCCCCTCAGGTTGGCCTGGCGACGCTGTCACTGACCTCCTCTCAGGTGCACCGTGCAGGGCTCAGTCAGACGGCTCCAGTTTGGTGACTCTAGTTTTATCATATAGTCTCCTCTCCACAGTCCACACATGTCTGACTTCTCCCATGACCCCCCATCCTGGCAGCGCTTCCACTCTTGACTCCTCTCCAGCCTCCGCCTCAGAGACTGCAGACATGATAAAAGACAAGAGATGGTCAGAGATTGCAGACATGATACAAGTGATTGTCAGAGGCTGTGGACACGATACAAGTGATGGTCAGGGACTGCGAACATGATACATGAGATGATCAGAGACTGCAGACATGATACATGAGAAGGTCAGAGACTGCAGACCTGATACAAGAGATGGACAGAGACTGCAGACCTGATACAAGAGATGGACAGAGACTGCAGACCTGATACAAGAGATGGACAGAGACTGCAGACCTGATACAAGAGATGGTCAGAGACTGCAGACCTGATACAATAGATGATCAGAGGCTACAGAGCGGACAGGATACAAGAGATGGTCAGAGGCTGCGGAGCGGACAGGATACAGGAGATGATTAGAGGCTGCGGAGCGGACAGGATACAGGAGATGATCAGAGGCTGCGGTCAGGATACAGGAGATGATCAGAGGCTGCGGACAGGATACAGGAGTTGATCAGAGGCTGCGGACAGAATACAGGAAATGATCAGAGGCTGCGGAGCGGACAGGATACAGGAGACGATCAGATGCTGCGGAGCGGGCAGGATACAGGAGATGATCAGAGGCTGAGGACAGGATACAGGAGCTGATCAGAGTCTGCGGACAGGATACAGGAGATGATCAGAGGCTGCGGCCAGGATACAGGAGATGATCAGAGGCTGCGGACAGGATACAGGAGTTGATCAGAGGCTGTGGACAGAATACAGGAAATGATCAGAGGCTGTGGAGTGGACAGGATACAGGAGACGATCAGATGCTGCGGAACGGGCAGGATACAGGAGATGATCAGAGGCTGAGGACAGGATACAGGAGCTGATCAGAGGCTGCGGACAGGATACAGGAGATGATCAGAGGCTTTGGACAGGATACAGGAGATGATCGGAGGCTGTGGACAGGATACAGAGGCTGCACAGACATGGTAGTGTCCTCTTTACCCCCTCACAGTACTTTCCTCCTCTGTCTCCCTTCATATAACTTCTCCACATCATGTGATCAGTGTCCTTCTTCTGTGCCCCTTTCAGCTTTCAGTCCACACAGACACATCTGTGTCCTCCTCTGACCCCTTCACGGCTACACACCCAGTAATGTCCTCCTCTTTATTATTCCCTCAGTCACACAAGTGTCACTGTCCTCACCTCACTGCTCTACTCCTCAGGCTCGGTTCATCCTCAGGCTCTGCTGTAGCAAATAGCCGAATGCTGCTGCAGCACAGCCAAGATGAGTCCCTTCTATTGAAAAATGGCACCAGGGGGTGTTACTGCGCATGCGCCGCCTGGCTGAGTGTGTACGAGCATTCCCGAGCCTGACAGGCTTCGGAACGGTGCATGCGCAGTTGCATAGCCGGCCTGCAGCCATATTTTTTATGGGCACCATTGCCTGTAACGGGCATTTACGGGCAACCCGAAAATGGGCTGAAATTTATGGGCTGCCTGTAAATTCATGGGTGGTTGGCAACACTGTTGTCTGCACATATGTGCTACAGCATAGCCTGATGGACGCCTAGTGCTGTCCTCCCTCTCTCAAATTGAGCAGTGTTGTGCAGGGGATTGCAGAAGGCTATCAGAATAAATCCATGCACTTTACTAGATTTGGCCAGAATCAATGGCGCCCTCAATGCTGAGAAATGCACGCAGATACTTATCCATCATGCTATACCATCAGGGAGCTATGTGACTGGCCCCAAATTCATTCTGTAGCAGGACAATGGCCCCAAACATAGGAGAACAAGGAGTCCTGTAGGTGATGGTTTGGCCACTGCAGAACCCTGATCTCAACATAATTGAGTCTGTCTAGGATTACATGAAGAGACAGAAGGATTTGAGGCAGTCTACACCCACAGAAGATCTGTGGTTAGTTCTCCAAGATGTTTGGAACAACCTACCTGATGAAATGCTTCAAAAACTGTGTACAAGGGTACCTAGAAGAATTGATGCTCTTTTGAAGGCAAATTGTGGTCACGCAAAATATTGATTTGATTTGGATTTCTATTCTGTGCATTTACTTTCCATTTAGTTAACTGATAAAAAATAACAAAATAACACTTCTATTTCTGAAAGCAAACTTAATACAGCATTTTTTCACACCTGCCTAAAACTTTTGTACAGTACTGTAATGCCGCGTACACACGATCGCACATTCCGACAACAAATTCGTGGATTTATTTCTGACGGATGTTGGCTCAAACTTGTCTTGCATACACAGGGCAACACAAATGTTGGCAGAAATTCCGAACGTCAAGAACACGGTGACTTACAACACATACGACAAGCCAACAAAAATGAAGTTCAATAGCCAGTGCGGCTCTTCTGCTTGACTCCGAGCATGCATGGAAATTTGTGCGTCGGAATTGTGTACACACGATTGGAATTTCCGAGAATGTATTTTGTTGTTAGAAAATTTGAGATCCAGCTCTCAAATTTTTGTTGTCGGAAATTTCCAATTTTTTCAAAAAAGAGTACGCCTGTCACTACCTATTGCTATCATAGGGGATATTTACATTCCCTGAGATAACAATAAAAATGATTAAAAAAAAAAAAAATGAAAGGAACAGTTTAAAAATAAGATAAAAAAGCAAAAAAAAAAGCACCCCTGTCCCCCCTGCTCTCGCGCTAAGGCGAACGCAAATGTCGGTCTGGCGTCAAATGTAAACAGCAATTGCACCATGCATGTGAGGTATCACCGCGAAGGTCAGATCGAGGGCAGTAATTTTAGCAGTAGACCTCCTCTGTAAATCTAAAGTGGTAACCTGTAAAGGCTTTTAAAGGCTTTTAAAAATGTATTAATTTTGTTGCCACTGCACGTTTGTGCGCAATTTTAAAGCATGTCATGTTTGGTATCCATGTACTCGGCCTAAGATCAACATTTGGGCAATATAGTGTGTTTTAGTGCATTAAAATTTAAAAAAGTGTGTTTTTTCCCCAAAAAATGCGTTTGAAAAATCGCTGCGCAAATACTGTATGAAAAAAAAAAACGAAACACCCACCATTTTAATCTGTAGGGCATTTGCTTTAAAAAAATATATAATGTTTGGGGGTTCAAAGTAATTTTCTTGCAAAAAAAAAAAAAATTTTCATGTAATCAAAAAGTGTCAGAAAGGGCTTTGTCTTCAAGTGGTTAGAAGAGTGGGTGATGTGTGACATAAGCTTCTAAATGTTGTGCATAAAATGCTAGGACAGTTCAAAACCCCCCCAAATGACCCTATTTTGGAAAGTAGACACCCCAAGCTATTTGCTGAGAGGCATGTCGAGTCCATGGAATATTTTATATTGTGACACAAGTTGCGGGAAAGAGACACTTTTTTTTTGTACAAAGTTGTCACTAAATGATATATTGCTCAAACATGCCATGGGAATATGTGAAGTTACACCCCAAAATACATTCTGTTGCTTCTCCTGAGTATGGAGATACCACATGTGTGGGACTTTTTGGGAGCCTAGCCGCGCACGGGACCCCGAAAACCAAGCACCGCCTTCAGGCTTTCTAAGGGCGTAAATTTTTGATTTCACTCTTCACTGCCTATCACAGTTTTGGAGGCCATGGAATGCCCAGGTGGCAAAAAAAAAACCCCAAATGACCCCATTTTGGAAAGTATACACCCCAAGCTATTTGCTGAGAGGTATAGTGAGTATTTTGCAGACCTCACTTTTTGTCACAAAGTTTTGAAAATTGAAAAAGAAAAAAAAAAATTTTTCTTGTCTTTCTTCATTTTCAAAAACAAATGAGAGCTGCAAAATACTCACCATGCCTCTCAGCAAATAGCTTGGGGTGTCTACTTGCCACCTGGGCATTTCATGGCCTCCGAAACTGTGATAGGCAGTGAAGAGTGAAATCAAAAGTTTACACCCTTAGAAATCCTGAAGGCGGTGATTGGTTTTCGGGGCCCCGTACGCGGCTAGGCTCCTAAAAAGTCCCACACATGTGGTATCCCCATACTCAGGAGAAGCAGCTAAATGTATTTTGGGGTGTAATTCCACATATGCCCATGGCCTGTGTGAGCAATATATCATTTAGTGACAACTTTGTGCAAAAAAAAAAAAAAAATTGTCACTTTCCCGCAACTTGTGTCAAAATATAAAATATTCCATGGACTCAACATGCCTCAAAGCAAATAGCTTTGGGTGTCTACTTTCCAAAATGGGGTCATTTGGGGGGGGGGGGGTTTATGCCATCTGGGCATTTTATGGCCTTCAGAACTGTGATAGGTAGTGAGGAGTAAAATCAAAAATTTACGCCCTTAGAAATCCTGAAGGCAGTGATTGGTTTTCAGGGCCCCTTACGCGGCTAGGCTCCCAAAAAGTCCCACACATGTGGTATCCCCATACTCAGGAGAAGCAGCTAAATGTATTTTGGGGTGCAATTCCACATATGCCCATGGCCTGTGTGAGCAATATATCATTTAGTGACAACTTTTTGTAATTTTTTTTTTTTTTTGTCATTATTTAATCACTTGGGACAAAAAAAATGAATATTCAATGGGTTCAACATGCCTCTCAGCAATTTCCTTGGGGTGTCTACTTTTGGGGTCATTTGTGGGGGTTTTGTACTGCCCTGCCATTTTAGCAACTCAAGAAACGACATAGGCAGTCATAAATTAAAGGCTGTGTAAATTCCAGAAAATGTACCCTAGTTTGTAGGCGCTATAACTTTTACGCAAACCAGTAAATATACACTTATTGACATTTTTTTTACCAAAGACATGTGGCCGAATACATTTTGGCCTAAATGTATGACTAAAATTGAGTTTATTTGATTTTTTTTAGAACAAAAAGTAGAAAATATCATTTTTTTTCAAAATTTTCGGTCTTTTTCCGTGTATAGCGCAAGAAAGTAAAAACGGCAGAGGTGATCAAATACCATCAAAAGAAAGCTCTATTTGTGGGAAGAAAAGGACGCAAATTTTGTTTGGGTACAGCATTGCATAACCGCGCAATTAGCAGTTAAAGCGACGCAGTGCCAAATTGGAAAAAGTCCTCTGGTCTTTAAGCAGCATAATGCTCCGGTCCTTAAGTGGTTAAAGTCCCACTTCTCTTTTTCTATATTTGCCTGGTGTTCACTATTTATTATTGTCTAATAGTAATTGGCTGCATTAGAGCTGAACTCTGGACAAAAAAAAAATCCTCCCTTGCACTGGGGCTGTCCCTGCAGTGCAAGAGGTAAAAGCTTGTTTACATCTAGGGGACTGGGAACAGCACTTTTACTTACTGTATCTGATCCTTCCATCCTGCAGACTCCACTGTGCTGCAAAACTGGTCTCTGCAGCCTCTTTTCCCCTGTGCTCAATTGGTTGAATTCTTCTGAACAGTGGCGTCTCCAGCTTTCATATTTAGGGGGGGCACATGGGGGGACAGGGACAAAAATAGGGGGGCAATATAAAATGCAAATATATATATATATATATATATATATATATATATAAATATATATATATTTTATCTATCCTGGGGCCCTTTACCCCTTTACTACGATCCCACAACGGCCCTTTCACATGTTCTGCAGTGAGCTCCCTTCCTACTGTATTGGGGCCCCCCCAGGGGTCCAAAGCAGTGGGAGAACTATCAGGGTTGCAAAGGTTGTCTTGCCACCCGGCCCTGGTGTTCTGTCACTGTGGGGTTTCCCAGTCTCCTCTTGCTGTCCTGCCCCTGCTATTGACAGCGCTGGTCTGGCATTTCTTGGAATTTACAGGCTCGTTCTCCTGTCCTAAGGACAGGAGAAATCAGTCTGTTTTTTCAGTAACTGAGAGTCCTGGTGGAGTCCTTCCTGCAACTCACTCTTCTCCCTGCCAATGAGGATGCAGGGGAAGGAACAGATCGGGCGGCCATGGTTGTGTGAGCGCTTGCATTATGCAGTGTCAGCGAGCAGAGGGAGGGGGAGGAATCACCTGCAGGAGCTGACTGGGGACGTTCTCCCTCTCAATAGAGACTGTTACCCCAGCGGTGGCCCGAGTAAGATGCGGCACATCCGATATGAATACAAACAAAAAGAAATTGCCTTTTTGTAAAAAAAAAAAAAAAAAATTTTTTTTTGGGGGGGGCACATGGTGGGGCCCAGCATAATGTTGGGGGGGTCAGGGCCCCCTCTGGCCCCCCCTAGGGTCGCCATTGCTTCTGAAGTCATCAAGACCCTTGCAGGGCCCATAGCTTGACGTTGGAAGTGAGGACACTGAGGAACAGTCCACTGCTGGAGAATAGGGAAGGTCCATCTGCCTGGGGAGTAGTAAAGTTAGTAAAACTGCTTTTCCTGTACCCTAGACCTAAATGAGCATTTAACAGTATCATAGCCCCCCAACAAATTCTCTATTTCACAGAATAAAGAAATAATTTGGGTGACCACATTTGAGTGTGTAAGATATAATAAGCTCATGGTCACATGCTGCTGAACCCGACACTGACAATGGCACTAATGGATTAAGTTCCTTTTTAATAATAATGTTTTCTTTAGGCTTAGTCTTATTACTTTTTTTATCTGTTTGTTCTAGATCCCCCCAAGTTTCCTCTCTTCAGACCTTACTGAGAAGCAATATGTTGTTGTGCAGGCCACCTCAGAAGAAATAACCCTGAAAAGGGTCATCCTCCTTTCTCCTGACACAGGACATATTTTTATCCAGACATCCAAAACAATTTATACACCAAACCAAAAAGGTATGGGGGTTTCTGAAAAAAGGGCATACAGGCATGATATATCAAAAAGCTGGCCATCGATGGAAAGAAGGATATTTGAAACATATGATTTTGATACTTTTGCTCAACATTTATATATTAAGCTGTAAACGGTATCTTAAGATCATAGTATAGGGGTATACCCTTTTCAAACCAATAGTTCAGGCCCCACGAAGGGTGCATATGGTCCTTAAAGAGTAAAAGGCTAGTTTAAGGATTATGCTGGTCAATGTAGAATTTTAAACCTTTGTCAATTGGAAAAATGATCAAATGGGCCAAGGCAACTGGCCAGCAAATATATATATACTGTCTATCTATCTATCTATCTATCTATCTATCTATCTATCTATCTATCTATCTATCTATCTATCTGTACTTATATTTTTAAGACAGGTATGTTGGCAGGTTGGTTTGATCCGTTTAGCCATTCTCAATTTTGAAAGCTCAAATGCCTGGTATAGTTAAGTAAATTTTTGGCTTATAATAAATGTTGGGTTTGGGTTCACTTTTAGGGTTCATTTTAAGATATAATTTTAAAGGTATGGGTTATGTATTAGGGTCAGGTTAATGACTAGGGATAAGTTACAGGGACTTAACTCTACCTGGCTAAAACAAATTTTAAGCCAGGCAACAATTGTCCCTGTCTGAGAATACTCAATAGTGACTAGTCCATGGAGTCTAGCATTGTCGTGCTTGCTGGAGAAGTTCTCCATGCACTCTCTTCTAGCGTGCCACCATCTTAATTCTGTTTGGACATACACAGACACTCTAGCAGCTCTTTACCAGATGTTTGTAACCTGCCAAAGACCCTTGGCCTGCCTGTACATGCACAAAGTACTGCATGTCTGTCAAGTCCCATTATTTACTAAAATTGGTGAACACAGAATCTGGTGCAGCTGTGCATGGTAACCAATCAGCTTCTAACTTCAGCTTGTTCAACTAGGCTTTGACAATAAAACCTAGAAGCTGATTGGTTACTATGCACAGCTGCACCAGATTCTACACTCTCCAGTTTTAGTAAATCTAAGTGAAACATCCCCTCCTGGGAATGTGTGACGTGACATTGCAGAATGCGGTGGGGCCAATGTTTACACCTTCCACACCTAGGAGAAGAATAAGGAAGCAAAAGCACCATTCAAAATAAAGGTATTTAGACAGCCTAACTAAAAAAATAAATTATTTGCCACTGTGTAAGGGGAGGGTGGTGTAGCCGATGAGAGGAAGTTTATTTTCCAAGTGAGGGTCAGCCTTAAAGAACAGGGTTGGTTTTTTTATACTTGTTCTTGGTTTTGAAAGCCATGGGTTAAAAACTGGCACAGATCAGTTATACAATTAAGGCAACATGGGACGGGGCATAAGATGGGTCTGGATGGAGGGTTGTCCATTATTGTCTTTTAATAGGTGAATTCATTTTTTCTTCAGTCAATTACAGAATTTTTTCAACTGATAAGAACCTGGATCCTACCGAACGAGATGTTATAATCATGTTAGAGGTATGCTATGTTGGAGGTAAAGATTATATCTATTTAAAACGAATGGATAAAGCAGTGTCATCAAATGCACCAAGGCACAGTGACTGGGAGCGCCACTGTTGAAAATGTGCCTTGTTTTCATCTGTTTGCTGGCTTAAGAGTGCTTTTATTAGTGGAGGTTGGCAAATCAGTGAAATGACCAATACTTGATTTAACATATTTAATCAGAAGAAGCTGTGATTTCCAAGTTTTTGCTTTTTTGGAATATTTGCAATTTTGGATAGAGTAGGGAAGGGTTAGAACCTTTTCTGAGGTTTTACTGCCATCCGAGTCTTTGTTATAGAGGTTTTAACTCACTTTCTTTGCCAAGAGACAGGAGGTGAGAAAAAATCTGTAACAGGGACACAGACAGCAATAAAAAGCTGACAGTGATTTTTAAGCCTTTCCCTTTCCTAACAGAAAAAAACATTTGGGCTTAACATACACTTTAAAAACCGCTTGCCGACCGTGTCACGCAGATATACCGCGGCACAATGGCTCTCCTGGGCGAAATCCTGTACGAGTACGTCCTACCTGTTTTCGGCCACCAGAGGGCGTGCATGACGGGAGGCCCAATTCGCGTGGCCAGCTGGCAAGTTCGCCGCCGGCCACATGCGTTTGCGTGCATGAGCGCCAGCACAGGGATTTGTGTGTGTAAACACACAAATCCCTGTGCTGTCAGAGGAGAGGAGCCATATTGTTACTTCCTACGAAGTAGGAAAAACAATATGGCTCCTCTCCTAGTCACTCACATCCCCACACAGTTAGAACATGCTGAGGGAACACACATTTAACCCCTTGATCGCCCCCTAGTGTTAACCCCTTCCCTGCTAGTAACATTTACACAGTTTATCTAGCAATGATCGCTGTATAAAAGAGAGTCACGGAGCTAAGGGAACACTGGGCGCAGGGACGGCATGACAGTGCTGGACAGCACAGTTGCCGTTTTAAGAAGGGGAGATTTCCCCTTTTAGGGTAGGGGAGGGGCTGCTTAAGAAGAGGGAGAAGTTGTGTGTGAAGGGGAAGTGACGTCAGTCGAAGAGCGGTGGAGGAAGAGATTAGACACAGCACCTCACCTCTCTTCAATTTTTAACCCTTTCTGCATACAATGGCGGCGATGGAGGGGTTTTTAGAGCAGATGAGAGCGGCGGTTGCTGCTAACGGCGCGGACTGGCTGCAGCAGCAGCTTAGAGTGATCGTGGATGGCAGTGCAGCGGTGAGCGCGGGGGGGCGGCTACACCTCGTGAGCGGCGGTCCCGGCCACCTGAGAGATACAGCCCTGAGTCAGGGCTGGGGACGTCCCGTTCTGATCAGTGTGCGACACCTGGGGGAGACACACAGACACCCAGCACGCAGGGGCAGCTGAGGGACGGCAGAGGAGAGGTCCGGGGGACTGGGTGTGACTGGGGGAAGGGTGCCCAGCAATACACGCGGCTCTTCCCCCCCCCGCACGGCGTAGATGCATCGACCGGCCCGTGGGGTCTGCTAGAGAAGGGCGGAGGGGTCGGGACGCACAGGAACGCACTGCAGCTAGTGATGCATCGGTCCAGGCGAATGAGACGGCCAATAGTCCACTGCAAGGCGGGAGTGGGTCAGCCAGAGTCACTAGAGCCAGTGGGAGTGGAAGTACCGGACGGTCAACACATACCCCGCGAAACAGTAGGCGCAGGAGTCCCTCACCAGGGGTATGGAACGGGTCTGGTGCTATTAAAGAGAGAGGTGGCCGCGCACAGCACCGCAGGCCCTCGGCAACCACTGCAACTGCAGCTGGGGTGCAACAGGAGGTCAGCAGGATGGAACACAGCGACGATCGGTCGGAAGGAGAGCTGTCCGGGTCTGACGGAGGCGACGACCAAGGACATCAGGCAACGATGGTTCCAGGAGTGGCGGCTGTTGGGCCCAGTCCAGGGCAGCCCGGTGAGTGCAAGGCTTCTAATCCTGTTACCATTTTACTGCATAACTTGTTGGGGAGGAATGAATGGAGGGGACGTTCAGGGTTGGGGGTTACAGCCAGGTCAAGGGGGGCTGAGGACGGGTCGGCTCCACCGCCTACGGTGGTGCCACAGATAAGGAATGAGGGTTTACAGAAGTTGCTAACGGGCCTTAAAGAGCTGGTAGCACGGGTGGAATCTGGATCAGGTAGTGGTCTGGCTAGTGCGTGGACAACAGAAAGGACTTCCCCGCAGATGGGGGCCGCCCCACCAAGTACGGGCGACTTAGTGGTTCCGCCTTTGGCGCCGGCTGCGGCGGTTGGGGGGTCCCCCAGTACATCAGCAGTGGCTACGACTTCGGGGGATCAGGCGAAGACAACAGACAAAAAGGCAGAGTCAGTTAGACTGGCAGACGCGGCTAGGAGTGAGGTTTATGTCTGCTTCGAGGGACCACTGGGGGCTCATTTGAAAGCGGAGATTAAGGAAAAAATATGGAAGGGCGAATATGTGAAAATTTTCACGTTGCTGCCTTTAGAAAAATTTAATCTGGATAGGTTAAAACCGCTCGAAGGGAAAAAGGAGGATGAGGAGAAGCGGAGGTATCGCTTAATCCCGCGCACATTTTCCAATTGGCTGCAAGCGTTTGCCATTTTGGTGAGTGTGGTAGGCGAGAAGGCGCCGGAGAATTGTTCTGCGCTGTTCGTGTATCTGGAGGCCATTAGTGAGGCCCATAGGACGTATGGAGGCATGGCGTGGCTGCGCTATGACGAACAATTTCGTCAGAGGATGGCGGTGAGACCGAATCTGCGCTGGGATTACAAGGACATCAGTTTATGGATGAGGTTGATGACGGCAGCGAGGGCCCCTAGTCAGTTTTTTCAAGCAGGGGTCGGAGGTTCAGCAGCTCCAGGACAACCGACCGAGAAGAGATGGGGTTATTGTTGGCAATTCAATGAGGGAACCTGCAGATTTGGAACCAACTGTCGCTTCAAGCGCTTGTGCTCCGGCTGCGCGGGATCCCATGCATTGGCAAAATGTTTCAAGAAAGGAAAAGGTCCTGCCAGAGATACTTCGGGTAAGAGGGAGGACTCCGGTTCAGGTGGAAAGGATGCTGCCTTTCCTCAATAGATACCCTGACCGGGCAGCGGCCGCCATGTTGGAAGCAGGTTTTAGGAACGGTTTTCATATTCCTTGTTCTCTGGCGGCGGTGCCGCCAGAGGCCAAGAATCTGCGGTCGGCCTTGCTGCATTCAACGGTGGTTACAGAAAAATTAGGGAAGGAGGTTTCACTGGGACGCATGACAGGTCCTTTTCAGGAAGTACCACTACAGGGGTTGGTGGTCTCCCCTTTGGGTGTGGTACCCAAAAGAGAGCCGAACAAATTTAGACCCATACACCACCTCTCTTTTCCAAAGGGAGGGTCGGTGAATGACGCGATTGCACCGGAAGATTGTGCGGTTACGTACACATCTTTTGACGCTGCGGTGGCATGGGTTAGGAAATACGGGCAGGGGTCCCTAATGGCTAAGTCCGATATTGAATCGGCTTTCCGGCTATTGCCAGTACATCCCGACAGTTTTAGATGGCTAGGCTGTAAATGGGACGGGGCCTATTATGTGGACCGGTGTCTTCCAATGGGATGTTCTATATCCTGTGCTCTTTTTGAGATGTTCAGCTCATTCTTGGAATGGGCGGTACGGGATGTGGCAGGGATCAATTCAGTCATCCATTATTTGGATGACTTTTTATGTGTTGGCCCGGCGGGTTCCAACATATGTGCGGTACTGTTGGGGACTTTGCAATATCTAGCGGAGAGATTTGGGATGCCGCTGGCCCCGGAAAAAATGGAGGGTCCGGCAGTGACTATCACATTTCTCGGGATTGAAATAGATTAGATGAGGCTGGAATGTAGGATTCCGCAGGACAAATTGATGAAGTTGAAAGAGGAAGTTCGCGGGACTATTGGAGTTAGGAAATTGCAGCTTCGCCAACTCCAGTCTCTGCTGGGTAAGTTAAACTTCGCCTGCCGAATTATCCCGATGGGCCGGATCTTTTGCAGGCGGCTTTCGGCCGCTACCGCAGGTGTCCGTGCACCAACTCATTTTGTGAGTCTTACTAGAGAGCATAGGGAAGACTTAAGGGTGTGGCAGGTATTCTTGGAGTCATTCAATGGAAGGGCTCTGTGGATGTCCGGCCCCATCAGCAACTGTGATTTGGAACTATTCACCGATGCGGCTGGTTGGACCGGTTTTGGCGCCTTCTTTAAGGGTCAATGGTGCGCTGCCAGGTGGCCGGTGGCATGGCAAGAGGCAGGGTTCCTGAAGAACCTGGTACTATTGGAACTATTCCCCATTGTCGTGGCCATGGAACTGTGGGGTGAGTCATTTAAGAACCTGAAGGTTCGATTCAATTGTGACAACCTGGGGGTGGTGCAAGTGGTTAATCGGCTGTCCGCGGCATTCTTGCCGGTGGTCAGGCCTTTGCGCCATCTAGTACTTCGCTGTCTACAAGTGAATGCATTCATATATGCTGTGCATTTACCAGGGACTGAGAACACCTTGGCTGACGCTTTGTCTCGTTTTCAGTGGGACAGGTTCCGGAGGTTGGCACCAGATGCGGATCAACAAGGGGTCGCCTGTCCCAGCTGGATATGGAACATTGCCTTGGAACCGCAGCAAAATGGATTCAGCAATCCGTGAGTATGGCTACATGGAATGCCTACTCTAAGGTATGGAAGGACTGGTTCGCCTTTTTAAATGACTGGGACATGGGATCGGATGATCCGGAAGTGGACAAGGCGGTTCTTTATTTTATCATTAGGGATTTTGAAAGGGGTATCTCGTCAGCTGCCATCAATCGTGAATTGGCAGGTTTGGCCTTCCTCTTTAAATGGCAGGGGTGTCGGGACCACAGGAAGGATTTCTGGTTACGACAGGCAGTTAAAGGGTACAGGAAGGCGTACAAGCAGAGGGACGGGAGGTGCCCGGTCTCATTTGAAATGTTAAAATAATTGATGCTGAGTTTGGAATCGGTCTGTAGATTCGATTACGAATGTAGACTGTTTAAAGCAGCGTTCGCACTGGCCTTCTTTGGGGCACTGAGGGTGAGCGAGCTGGTCAGCCCTTCAAAAGCAGTTCCGGGTGGGCTTATGCACAGCGAGGTGGAAGTGTGGATGGATAGGGTCAGGATATGGATCAGTAGGTCCAAGACGGATCAAGCAGGGAGAGGAAGGTATTTGGATTTGGGTAAGATTGTGGAATGTAAAATATGCCCGGTTAGGATTGTGGGATCCTGCAAAGAGGTTAGACCTGCATGTACAGGCCCCTTTTTAATACATGAGGATGGTGCGTGTCTTTCCAAATACCAGTTTACAACGGTTTTCAAAAAATGTGTAGTTATGGTGGGATGTGACCCGTTACAGTTCTCTTCTCATTCCTTCAGGATTGGGGCGGCCACAGAGGCTGCTAGGGCTGGTCTTAGTCAGGATGTAATTAGACGTATTGGTAGATGGGACTCAGACAGATTTAAACTGTATGTCCGCCCGAATATGATTCAATTGTAAGGTCAGGTTTTGGTTTTGTTTTTGTTTTAAAACTGTGTGTTAGGTATTTAAGTGTTTTATGTGGGTTTTTGTATTGTTCTTTCATTGACAGGTCGTGAAGTGGGTCTGGTATGGATTCTCGGGCACTCCTATGTGTTCTGGGGGGGCTAAGAGAGCTGACGTTTGGCAGAATGGCAGGCAGCTAATGATTCCCAGACAAGAGGCGCTCATAAGGTGGATTGGGGTCCCGGGCATGCAGTGGAACAGGGTGCTGGGGGAAGTTCATAGATTCTCTCGCCTAGACAGGTCCCCTGATGTATTGTTATTACATGTTGGGGGTAATGATATGGGAGCAAGATCCATGAGGGACCTTATCAGGGATATCAAATGTGACTTTTTGCGCCTTAGAGCGGCTTATCCTAAGATGGTTTTGGTGTGGTCTGATATGATAAGGAGGTTGTCATGGCGTTGGGCTTGGTCTGATAGAAAAGTGGATAGGGCCAGTATAAAGGTCAATAAAAAGGTGAGCAGGTTTTTTATAAAGAATGGTGGTTTAGCGATTCGGCATAGGGAGTTAGAGATTGACACCTGGCGGTATCTACGCAGCGGTGGCGTGCATTTGAATGAGGTGGGGACGGACTTATGGTCATTAGGTTTACAAGAGGGTATACAGAGAGGTTTGAGGGTGTGGAGGTGCTCGCAAGGGTAAGGGGTTACCCCTTTCGTGCTGTGGCAGTTTTAGGTTTCCTTTAATAGGTTAAGAGTGTTACAAGTTGTAACATGTGTTACCCATCCAGGGGATGGGGGGGTTGTTTGATGGTACCCATCCATATGATGGGGGGTTTTGCTGGTACCCATACATGGAAGGATGGGGATTGAAGTTGGTACCTTCAGGCCTTAAGGGTTAACCTGGAGGAGTTTAAAAGGTTAGGTCACTGGGTAGGTTGTGATATGCCTCCGAGTCAGGGGTTTCCGACTGAGGTTGAAATGAAGAAGTTTATCCCAGTGACCAGGGTTATAGTGGTTGTTATTACAGTAATTTACTCTCATAAGTTATTTAAGAAAGTTTACAGTTATTTATGATATTTATGTTATTTTATAAAGTTTTAATAAATAGGCCGTAAGGCCATTTTACTCCAAGAACTAGTATGAGTCATCCATGATGTTTTTTGGAGGGAGGGTATGTGTGGTAAGGTTGGTAATAGGTATCTGGGCTTAAGTCCTACAATGTCAAGAGAGTCACGGAGCTAAGTGAACACTGGGCGCAGGGACGGCATGACAGTGCTGGACAGCACAGTTGCCGTTTTAATGAGGAGGAGATTTCCTCTTTTAGGGTAAGGGAGGGGCTGCTTGAGAAGAGGGAGAAGTTGTGTGTGAAGGGGAAGTGACGTCAGTCGAAGAGCGGTGGAGGAAGAGATTCCCACCCACCCTCCCGAGTATTGGCAGTTTTAGGTTTCCTTTAATAGGTTAAGTATGTTCCAAGTTGTAACATGTGTTACCCATCCAGGGGATGGGGGGTTGTTTGATGGTACCCATCCATATGATGGGGTGTTTTGCTGGTACCCATACATGGAAGGATGGGGATTGAAGTTGGTACCTTCAGGCCTTAAGGGTTAACCTGGAGGAGTTTAAAAGGTTAGGTCACTGGGTAGGTTGTGATATGCCTCCGAGTCAGGGGTTTCCGACTGAGGTTGAAATGAATAAGTTTATCCCAAAGACCAGGGTTATAGTGGTTGTTATTACAGTAATTTACCCTCATAAGTTATTTAAGAAAGTTTACAGTTATTTATGATATTTATGTTATTTTATAAAGTTTTAATAAATAGGCCGTAAGGCCATTTTACTCCAAGAACTAGTATGAGTCATCCATGATGTTTTTTGGAGGGAGGGTATGTGTGGTAAGGTTGGTAATAGGTATCTGGGCTTAAGTCCTACAATGTCATGCCAATGGTCACAAAAAAGCGTCAAAAGTCTCTGATCTGTCCGTCACAATGTCACAGTACCGCTAAAAATCGCAGATCACCGCCATTACTAGTAAAGAGGATAATAATAAAAATGCCATAAATCTATTTTTATTGCATTTTATTTATTTATTGTGCAAACCAATCAACATACGCTTATTGCGATTTTCTTTACCAGAAATAGGTAAAAGAATATATATTGGCCTAAACTGATGAAGACATTTGTTTTTTAAAAAAACTTTTGGGAATATTTTTTATATTATTATTTATTATTATTATTATTATAGCAAAAAGTAAAAAATATAGTTCTTTTTTTCAAAATTTTTTTGTTTATAGTGCAAAAAATAAAAACCGCAGAGGTGATCAAATACCCCCCAAAAAAAGCTCTATTTTTGGGAAAAAAAGGATGCAAATTTCGACCGGGCAATTTTCAGTTAACCACTTGCTGACCGCTGCACGCCGATATATGTCTGCACAATGGCAGCGGTGGGCAAATGGGCGTACCTGTACGCCCCCTTTAAGAGGCGGGGATAGCAAGCGTGCCGCTGGAGGCGCCCACGCGCGCCGTCGTGTACAGCGTGACCGTGCCCAAGGGACCGGCGGGCTTGATGTCTGCCGGTCTCCCGGAGATCGTGTCACGGAGCCGCAGAACAGGGAAGTGCCTATATAAACAAGGCATTTCCCCGTTCTGCCTTGTGTCATGACAGAGATCACTGCTCCCTGTCATCGGGAGCAGTGATCGCTGCCATGTGACTGGAAGCCCACCCCCCCCCACAGTTAGAATCACTCCCTAGGACACACTTAACCCCTTCATCGCCCCCAGTGGTTAACCCCTTCACTGCCAGTGTCATTTACACAGTAATCAGTGCATTTTTATAGCAATGATCGCTGTATAAATGACAATGGTCCCAAAATAGTGTCAAAAGTGTCTGGTGTGTCCGCCATAATGTCGCAGTCCCAATAAAAATCGCAGATCGCTGCCATTACTAATAAAAAAATTTATAATAAAAATGCCATAAAACTTTTCTCTATTTTGTAGACGCCATAACTTTTGCACAAACCAATCAATATGCTTATTGCGATTTTTTTTAACAAAAATTTGTAGAAGAATACATATCGGCCTAAACTGAGGAATTTTTTTTTAATTTATTTTTGGGGGATATTTATTATAGCAAAAAGTAAAAAATATTGCATTTTTTTCAAAATTGTCACTCTTTTTTTGTTTATAGCGCAAAAAATAAAAACCGCAGAGGTGATCAAATACCAAATACCACCAAAAGAAAGCTCTAATTATGGGAAAAAAAGGACGTCAATTTTGTTTGGGTGCAACGTCGCACGAGCGCGCAATTGTCACTTAAAGCGACGCAGTTGCCAATCACAAAAAGGAAGGGGGTAAAATTTTCTGAAGTGGCTAAAGTGACGAAGTGCCAAATTGTAAAACGTGCTCTGGTCAGGAAGGGGGTAAAATCTTCCGGGGCTGAAGTGGTTAATGTAAAAATTCACAATTCTCTACCAAGCATAATTTGCTAAATCAATTTATATATCACTAACTGAGCAGAAGGGTTTATAAGGTCACTTGTTATATGTCACAAAATAAAAAAGGTAACAATTTATAATAAGTATCCTTAATATATGTACTGTATACATGAATCTAAACCTATGTGTTGGGTCACTTCACTTTATTATACACAAAACATATAAACATCACAGTTTAAAATTCAAAGTCTAAAATAAACCTCCATATTGCTCAGTTAGGATCTAGATGCCCTTAAAGATGCTGTATCATCATCAAAAATGTTCCTAGCGGGCCAGGAACATCCCACTCTGGCCACTCTGGCGCTCACTCGTCCCCTCCCTTTCCTGACCTTCCAGGCTTTTTTAGGGGGGGGGGCACGCCATTTAAAAAAAAAAAAATTGACGTGGGGGTTTCCGTCAAAGTCCATACCAGACCCATATGGATTGGGGGAGACCCAATGCCATTTTTATCTTAATTTTTATTGCCGCCATTTTTTTTTTTTGTGACATTCAGCTGTCAGTGGGGGAACCCCTTAACAGCTGATGACTTATCGGTTGTTCAGGATGCGGCAGCCGCCCACTGCTTAATAACCAGGTTGTTTACTGGTTGTTAAGGATGCCAGTGGCTGCCGCTTCCTTAAATATTGCATGCCAAGACCACTACTTACTTGCTTCTTTTTCACCGCATGCATTTTTTTTGTGAATTGACTTTTACTCCTGTTTTATGTGATATTTTCCAAGTCTTTTTGCTTTATGTGGTAAATACCACATAAAGCAATTGTGAATTGACATTTTTAGGATCGCATGCGGTATTTTAGGAAAACGCCTAAATACCAAATGTGATCTGGTTCTGTGAATGGAGCCCTCTTTTTAGTTGTTTGGTTGTACTTTTAACACAGAAATGCTAGTGTGTCCATAATTTGCCATAACCAATAGAATATGCACATGAGTGTGTGTACAAATGAGAGAAAAAGTGAGGGTGGCAAAAAGAGTGAGAAATAGAAAAATATATCAACGTTCATGTTTACAGAATCCTGAAGGTATAATTGTGAATAAGGAAACCCGTATAATAAAGAATGGAATATTTGCATTCACAATGAAGATCCCGGAGCTGGTCACGTAAGTTTGTTTTTCTTTTGTTCACATTTTATATCAGTTTTACCAACAAGGAGATATAGGTAAAAGTTGCACTCTTCAAGCAAAATCTACATTGGTTGGCACATTTTTCTGGGATTTAACAGATCTGGGTGAGTGCTAATTTTTGTGGCTGTGAGAGCCATTAGTAAAACAATACACAAACCAGTTATCAGCAGAGGTCTAAATGATCTTTCTCTCTAGGTCATTTACACGTTTTCTTAGCACACTGCATTGAACAGTAGTAAAGGTGCAAATTTCTTTTTTTTATCCAACAAAAAGTTTTTATTAGAAAAGTCAGGTATACAATCAGTAACATTATTACAGTTCCAAACAGTGCATTGCATCCTCATCACACAAAAATACATCAAAAAGAAATGTCAGACATTTATATGCTAAGTTTTACATCATCCTTAACATACTGGTCTTTAAACAGCATTAACACCTAGTAATCGATCCATGATCAGATCCACCGGGGCAAGCCAACCAGTATCCAACCACGGTGCCCATAGCCTCTCGTATTTAAGTGAACTACCCCTTTGTTGGTATATAAGCTTTTCCATGCACAATACCTCCCTTATATTATGAATCCACTCCCTGGTTGTTGGGGGGATTCTCAGATTTCCAATGAATCATAATCAATTTCCGGGCATAAAATAGAACTCTGTGAATGGCTTCTCTAGTATAGATTTCCCAATCATATTCTTCCAAAGCACCCAACAGACAAGCTCTCGGGTCTAGCGGTAGGGAAACCTTAAACACTGAACACTGTCCACCACTCCGGCCCAATAAGTGTGCAGTTTGGGGCAACGCCATATGAGATGAATGAGGTCCCCATGATCACGTTTACAGCTCGTGCATGTAGACTCTGGCTGCAGGTTCATCAACTGGAGTCTGTGAGGTGTATAGTATATCCACAATAATATGTACAGCTGAGTCAGCCTTTGTGAAACATTCAGGGAGCAAGAGCCCACTGCTTGAAACGCCTCCTCCCACTGCTCCCCGTCCAGCTGGCCCACATCCCTCTCCCACTTTTCCCGGATTCTCAAAGGGTGCTTCTTCAAATAGGATTGTAGTAATATGGCATAGCATTGTGAAATGAAACCCTTAGATGATTCAGCATGCCTGATGAGACTAAACACTGGGGTTGGGGATAAGTGCCATTCCGAGGACCTACTCTGCACTACGACTGCATGTTGAAGTTGTATATAGTAAAACTGCATTGAAGTAGATTGTACTCTGCCTGCAGATCCACAAAGGTCAGAAGCATCCCATTCTGGAATACCTGCTTAAGGTGTGTGATCTTGTATGCTTTCCACTTAGCCCCAGATTGCAGCTTGGCTAATTCAGTATAAGTGGCGTATAGCCAGATAGGGCTGTAATCAGTGTAGCCGTCTACCTTCTGCAGGTATTTGGATTTGTTCCACACCTTCTGGATGAGACTATAGGTCAGGAATTTTTTATGGGGTTTTGTAAAGACTTGAGCCTCCAAAGCCATTGGAATGGGTCCTCTACATACAGTAAGAAGCATTACCGCTTGTGAAGAAGTGTACATCTTGTGTCCTGCTTCCCCATCAGCCCTGAAGTTACCAATGAGGTGTTGCAGTTGTGCTGCTAGGTAGTATAACCATGGGTTGGGCAAAGCCAACCCACCGTCATCCTTGGGTCCCTGCAGGTGTTCTAACTTTATGCTGGGGGGTTTATCATTCCATATGAGAGTACAGAAGATAGTGTTCACTATTCTGAAAATCTTCAAAGGTATAATCACTGGGGCATTGTGGAGGAAATAAAGAAGTTGGGGCATGAGTATCATCTTAATCAGGTTCACTTTCCCTGCCACCGATAGACGAAGGGCATTCCATGTTTTAACCTTGTCCCTAAACCTTTGGAGGAGAGGGGAAATATTTAGATGACTAAAATCCTGCGGATTCGAGGTAACCTGAATCCTCAAATATTTAAAGGATGTGGTAATGGGTATTGGGCATGCAGAGGCCACCGGTTGTGAGGCATCACCATCCACCAGCAATAAGGTTGATTTAGACCAGTTTATTCTCAGTCCAGAGAAGTCCCCGAATTTTGTAAAAGTTGCCATGACCTCCTGCAAGGAACTGTCAGTGTCACCCAACATGAGCAGCGTGTCATCGGCGTACATCATCTCCATTTCCTGCAGGTTGCCAAAGCAAAAGCCCACAATTCGTGTATTAGCCCTAATCCCTATGGCCAGTGGTTCAATAGACAATGCAAAAAGAAGAGGTGACAACGGGCAGCCATGCCTAGTCCCCCTCTTTAATGCAAAAGTATGGGACAGATTGCCAGAGGCTCAAATTGCAGCCTGTGGTCAAGTAGAAGGCGCACCCACGATATATATACAGTATAGAGCCGAACCCGAATTTCCCCAGTACTGTCCACAGGTTGTTCCAGTCAATGCTGTCAAACACTTTTGTGGCATCTAGTGATAGCAGAGCCCTGCTATCAGCATTGTCCACTGCAGACTGTAAATTCAGAAATAGTCGCCTTAGGTTAATGGCTGTTGATTTATTTGGCATGAAACCAGCCTGGTCGTCATGCACGAGAGAGGTAATAACTCCATTCAGCCGAATTGCTAACACCTTTGCCAGTATCTTAATGTCGCTCTGCAGCAACGAAATAGGTCAGTAAGAATCTGGGTTCACAGGGTCCTTTCCTGGTTTGAGAAGCAAAATTATGTTTGCTTTTGACATGGAGGGTGGAAGAGCTCCACTCTCCAGGGACTGATTGAAAACTTTTAGCAAACATGGTAGCAACATTTCAGAATATTGTTTGTATACAGTCAGGTCCATAAATATTGGGACATCAACACAATTCAAATCTTTTTGGCTCTATACACCACCACAATGGATTTGAAATGATGTGCTTTAACTGCAGACTTTCAGCTTTAATTTGAGGGTATTTACATCCAAATCAGGTGAACGGTGTAGGAATTACAACAGTTTGTATATGTGCCTCCCACTTTTTAAGGGACCAAAAGTAATGAGACAATTGGCTGCTCAGCTGTTCCATGGACAGGTGTGTGTTATTCCCTAACTATCCCATTTACAAGGAGCATATAAAAGGTCTAGAGCTAATTTCAAGTGTGCTATTTGCATTTGGAATCTGTTGCTGTCAGCTCTCAATATGAGATCCAAAGAGCTGTCACTATCAGTGAAGCAAGCCATCATCAGGCTGAAAAAACAAAACAAACCCATCAGAGAGATAGAAAAAACATTAGGTGTGGTCAAATCAACTGTTTGGAACATCCTTAAAAAGAAAGAACGCAACAGTGAGTTCAGCAACACCAAAAGACCCGGAAGACCACGGAAAACAACTGTGGTGGATGACCGAAGAATTCTTTCCCTGGTGAAGAAAACACCCTTCACAACAGTTGGCCAGATCAAGAACACTCTCCAGGAGGTAGGTGTATGTGTGTAAAAGTCAACAATCAAGAGAAGACTTCACCAGAGTGAATACAGAGGGTTCCCCACAAGATGTAAACCATTGGTGAGCCTCAAAAACAGGAAGGCCAGATTAGAGTTTGCCAAACAACATCTAAAAAAGCCTTCACAGTTCTGGAACAACATCCTATGGACAGATGAGACCAAGATCAACTTGTACCAGAGTGATGGGAAGAGAAGAGTATGGAGAAGGAAAGGAACTGCTCATGATTCAAAGCATCTGCTCATATTCAGCAAAATGCTTTAGAACTCATTGGACGGCGCTTCACAGTGCAGATGGACAATGACCCGAAGCATACTGCGAAAGCAACCAAAGAGTTTTTTAAGGGAAAGCAGTGGAATGTTATGCAATGGCCAAGTCAATCACCTGACCTGAATCAGATTGAGCATGCATTTAACTTGCTGAAGACAAAACTGAAGGGAAAATGCCCCAAGAACAAGCAGGAACTGAAGACAGTTGCAGTAGAGGCCTGGCAGAGCATCACCAGGGATGAAGCCCAGCGCCTGGTGGTGTCTATGCGTTCCAGACTTCAGGATGTAATTGACTGCAAAGGATTTGCAACCAAGTATTCAAAAGTGAAAGTGTGATGGATGATTGTTAATCTGTCCCATTACTTTTGGTCCCTTAAAAAGTGGGAGGCACATATACAAACCATTGTAATTCCTACACCGTTTGGATGTAAATACCCTCAAATTAAAGCTGAAAGTCTGCAGTTAAAGCACATCTTGTTTGTTTCATTTCAAATCCATTGTGGTAGTGTATAGAGCCAAAAAGATTAGAATTGTGTCCATGTCCCAATATTTATGGACCTGACTGTATATACTTCATAATAAACTCCAGTGAGTAAGTGATAAAACATGATCTTAAAAGATATATGCAAAAAGTCCACATGCACAATAATATAAATAAAACTCTTGATTGCTGAGGAGACGTGAATAAACTCAATCCATGCTCTGTGACAGTCTCTACAAAGAATAAGTGCTGACAGGTATATACCAACACCTCCGTGTGCAATGCCTGCTCACCTCCAATAAAGACCCCCTTGGGTCTATTGGCACTTTTAGTAATAATCCAAAAACCAATCAGCGGAAAAACGGAAATAATTTAATTTCCCTTGAGAAAGTCATGTGACCTGTGACGCAACGCGTCGGATGGATCCTGTGACGACACTTCCGATGTCTCGTTACCCTGGATGTGTAGTGAGGAGGAGAGCTGTCCCAATGCCAAACTGATTGTTCAATGCGGTTTTATTTCTTCTCAAATGTGAGCGCATATGTTGTTATCAATTAAAAGCAAGTATTTTTAAGCAATCTTGCTTGATGATTATGTTTTATTTGCTTTGAGAAATTTAATTTGTAGAAAGAATTGTTTATGGAGAAGTCCTGGTAATCCTGGAGCCATTAGCTGAAAACCCGTGTACGATCGAGCTGATCTGTTTTTGGATTATTACTAAAAGTGTCAATAGACCCAAGGTGGTCTTTATTTGAGGTGAGCAGGCATTGCACACGGAGATGTTGGTGAATAACTGTCAGTACTTATTCTTTGCAGAGACTGTCACAGAGCACGGATTGAGTTTATTCATGTCTCTTCAGCAGTCAAGAGTTTTATTTATATTATTGTGCATGTGGACTTTTTGCATATATTTTTTAAGATCACAATTTGTCACTTACTCACTGGAGTTTATTATGAAGTATATATTTGAAATTTAGCGCACTATTAATTGCTGTTATTCAATTATACACGTGGTGCCAGAAAACATTTTAAATAGCTGCAGCTGTTTTTCATTAATATAATTAGTCACATTATTTATAGTTTTTAGGTTGTTTGTTATACTCCTATCAGCGCTTTAGTAATATATTTTACATTATTTTATTGCATGTCTCTTCTGCAATAAAGAACTTGCCTGCTTGCATTTTTTTTTCAAATTAAGACTTTAGTTCCACTTTACTATAATTCTATTACCAGCCTTAGGGGTTGATTTACTAAATGGCAAATAGGCTGTTCACTTTGCAAGTGACATTGCACTGTGCAAGGGAATTAGTCTCAAAGTTTAGTGAATGTTGTGAAATGTCACTTTGCAAAGAATACCCAATCACATGCAAGGAGGAAAATAAACTGCATTTTTGATTGCACATGATTGGATGATGGAAGTCAGCAGAGCTTCCGCTCATTTACTAAGCTCTGGAGCAACTGCTCACGCGGAGTGCAACTGCACTCTGCAAAGTGCACAGTCTATTTGTAAATCAACCCCAATGTCTCCTTCTCCACGTTTCTGTAGTCCAGCACCTGGCTACAAAGGTGGCAACTCCAACTCCATAGTATGTGCAAGGGGATTGAAAAAAAGGATCCCCATGCTCCCTCACCAAACAGAGCTCTATTGCTTACCAGAAATTTTGACCCCAAACTTTAGGAAATTAAAAGCACTAAAGCATGGGACACAGCCCAACGGTCAACTGGTCCCACCGCAGCAAGGCCAGCCAGCTCTGAAGCTCCTCTACCTCTTATTTAAACAGTAGCATCAGGTGTCAGATGCTGTAAGCCCAAATTGAGGCCATGACTGAGCTCATGCCAAATCACAGCCTCAATGTAAGCCCCAGTTTACCACAAAAGAAAAAAAGGAGAAACCATAGTACATTACTGTAAACCAACCAATGTTTAACAAAGGAATTGTACTCACAGAGGGAAGAAATCAAACAGCATAAAAACATCTCAGCATGCTGTCTAGTCCAGCCTGCATGCGTGATGATGTCAGTGCCAAAGCCCCCCCCCCTAAAGTTTGATCCATGCCCTAAGGACATCTACATGGATAAAACGCGGCCACATATTCAGTGTGGGAGTACAGATGCCAATGCCCAGAGCTATCCAATTCCTCATACAACCATACTATATACTAGAAGGGATGGGGAGCATCAGGTGTTAATGCATTTTGTTCAACTGAGTACTTCCTGATGAAAGGTATCAACGTCTTCTGATGCATCTTGCCATGTTCCCTTTCCAGCTATGCAGCCAGTGCCATTAGTTACAGTTGCCAGACTATTTTGTGACAAACAGTTTTAATTAGTGAGGGTGCGTGGCCATATGCTTGTGTGTGGACAACGATGTTCGTTTTTTTTAATAGCACCTTCCCAAAAGATGTGTTGAGAATGGTGCCTATTTTTCACTATTTGTATATATGTGTCACACTTACACCTTACTTAGCACACTTGCACCTAATATGAAAGATAAATGTGATGCTAGGTCCACTGAATTAACTCACTGGGTATATTGTTTTTAATGGTCCAAGATGTTGGAAACATGTAACTTGTTTTATGTTATACTGTATCTCTAGCTTTGGCATGTGGAAACTTGTGGCAAAATTTGAAAACGCACCACAGAGAGAATATACCACACAGTTTGAAGTGCGAGAATACGGTGAGCTTACTCAAAATAAAATGCTGATCTTTTGGCAGTAATTTATTATGTACATAATAAATCGTTCAGTTTTTGCCATCTAAATTACCTTGGTAGGACTATTTGGTTTTAATCATTTCAAGATACATTTTATAGCATCAAAGCTAAACCCAACCTTACCTTCATTCTTGCACAGTTACAGGCTCCTCTCCTTAAATGACTGATTTCACTGCACACTGTGAGCTTTTTAAAATGTGCATTAGAAGCTGCAGTAAGTCAGAGAGCCCTCTCCTCTTTCCTGGCTAGACGATGTCCAGATTCATCTAGCCATTTCCTCCCCGGTCTGACTGTCTCTGACCTGCTCCTCTCATTCACTGGATTTCAGTTCTTTCATTCATAGAGGCAGAGCATCATATGTGGCTGTTATCTGGTGTGGCCTGCATGCAAATATAGCCTGCTTAGGAATGCCCGTCACGCCACCCACCCATCAAGACATTTTTGATATTTGCCTAACTCCTCCCAAGATCCAACCCACTGCTTGCATCAGGGGTGAGGGCTCTTGAGAAGAGTACTGTTTTCTTTAAAGCTCTGTACAACAACTTGCCAACCCCTTATACCAGCCATGATCCGCTTGCATTGCATAGAGAACCACAGAAAAGTAGATGTCACTGGGTCTAAAAACTGGGGATATAGTGTAAATTTAGTTTTTGGCTGTGCTCAGACTGATTTAGACAGCTCAGACTGATTGTACAGTTTATCAGGTCTTACCCTAATCTCAATTAGGTTGTGCATTTCTCACTGTCCCCAGTGTCACTGGTACCACAGACCAGTATGAGATAGTACAACTAGGTTGAGCTATGAATATTTATTCTTCTTCCAGCCAGCCCAGTAGGAGGTTCTTGGTCACTGGTGAATTCTGGGAGATGACATATATTTGGACGGGGCCATGTGCTCACTCTCTCTTGCCTCGGGCCTTCCTGGCCTGAGGATACGCTGCTGAAGCGAGCTCTGCAAGTAGGCCCAGAAGCCTACTGAGGTGGTCCTTAGGCTGTCTTGCCCGGTGTGGAAGAAAACAAGCCAAGCTGAGAAGATCCAGGGGAGGACCCTTGCTGGAGAGAGCCAGAATGAAGGCTGGACTCTCAGAAGGGCCTGGTGACTTGTTTGGAGGACACATCTACATATAAAACATGTTTACAGTGTTGCCGGGTCAGCTTAAAGGTTCTGACACTGTGAAGCTGAATCTTGTTCTACAACTAAAATGTGTTTGCAGCATCGCCAGGTCGGCTTAAAGGTTCTGGTACTGTGAAGCTGTACTTTGTCTGGATCCAAGGAGTCTGTAAGTGATCTGTTACTGGTATCTGAAACCCCTAACCCTCTCTGAAAATATCAAACGTGACTGGCGCCCAATTTCTGTTCCAAACTCCCCATTATAGCCATAGACTCAGCCCTGAGGTAAATGCTAGCTTGCCCCCTGCCTCTGGGGGTTACACCCTGCCCCCAGAAGACCCAGGGGAGCGCTACACTAAATAAATAAAAATTTAATAAAAAACTCAATGGTAAATTTGTCATTAAAATGACAGTTTTTGAAACACATTTGACTCTTTGTGGGGCAAAGTACAATACTAAACTAGAAAACTACATATTTATATAATAAACAAAGAGATGTGATTGTTATCTTACTGACACCGAAGTGGTGGTATTAGCTGCTCTAAAATGTTGGGACATCATTCAATATTAATCTGCAGATATAGTCAGCAAACTGGAAGTAGGGAAAATCTATATTCAAAGCTAGGGATGGGCGAACAGCTCGGCCCGAGCATAAGTTTGGGCCGAACTTTGGTTGTTCGGATGTTCGGCGAACACCGAACAATATGCGGTGTTCGGGGAAATTCAAAAGCCGCCGGAACACTATTAAAGTCTATGGGACACTGACATGAAAAATAAAAAGTGCTCATTTTAAAGGCTTATATGCAAGTTATTGTCATAAAAAGTGTTTGGGGACCTGCGTTCTCCCCCAGGGGACATGATCAATGCAAAAAAATATTTTTAAAAACGGCCATTTTTATGGGAGCAGTGATTTTTTTAATGCTTAAAGTGAAACAATAAAAATGAAACATTCCATAAAATATCATGCCTGGGGGGTGTCTATAGTATGCCTGTAAAGTGGCGCATTTTTCCCGTGTTTAGAACAGTACCACAGCAAAATGACATTTCTAAAAGAAAATTTATCATTTAAAACTGATCGCGACTGTAATGAATTGTCGGGTCTCGGCAATATAGATAAAACTCATTGAAAAAAAAGGCCATGGGTTCCCGCCCCAGTCCATTATCAGGCCCTTTGGGTCTGGTATGAATATTAAGGGGAACCCCGAACCATTAATTAAAATAAAACACTGGGACACCACGGGGAAGCCCCTGTGGCGTTAGAGGGGGATGGGTCACCTGTTTACGTCATCGGGTGGCCCCCCCCCAGAAAAAGCGTCACTTGGCGGGAGCCTCCCATGGAGGCGGAACTGTTGCGGCTTTTTGTTGCAGACCCCAAAGCACCCTCCCCATGTTGAGGGCATGTGGCCTGGTACAGTTCAGGGGAGGGGCGCTCTCTCATCCCCCCTCTTTTCCGGTGGCCTGCCAGGTTGCGTGCTCGGATAAGGGTCTGGTATGGATTTTGGGGGGACCCCTACGCCATTTTTAAAAAAAAATTTGGGGTGGGGTTCCCCTTAAAATCCACACCAGACCTGAAGGGTCTGGTATGGATTTTGGAGGGGACCCCTACGCAATTTTTTTTTAATTTGGCGCAGAGTTCCCCTTAATATTCATACCAGACCTGAAGGGCCTGGTATGGATTTTGGGGGGACCCCCATGCAATTTTTTTTTTTAATTTTGGTTTGGGGTTCCCCTAATATTTATACCAGACCCAAAGGGCCTGGTAATGGACTGGAGGGGGAACCCATGCCCTTTTTATCAATGAGTTTTATCTATATTGCCGAGACCCGACAATTCATTACAGTCGCGATCAGTTTTAAATGATAAATTTTCTTTTAGAAATGTCATTTTGCTGTGGTACTGTTCTAAACACGGGAAAAATGCGCCACTTTACAGGCATACTATAGACACCCCCAGGCACAATATTTAAAGGAATGTTTCATTTTTATTGTTTCACTTTAAGCATTAAATTCACTGCTCCTGAAAAAATGGACGTGTTTAAAAAAAATTTTTGCATTGATACATGTCCTCTGGGGCAAGACCCGGGTCCCCAAACACTTTTTATGACAATAACTTGCATATAAGCCTTTAAAATGAGCACTTTTGATTTTTCATGTTTGTGTCCCATAGACTTTAACAGTGTTCATGTGTTCTGCCGAATTTTTTGCCTGTTCGGATGTTCTGGTGCAAACCGAACCGAGGGGGGGGGGGGGGGGATGTTCGGCTCATCCTTATTCAAAGTTGAATGATGACATTATATTGGGTTTAAGGTTGTCATATTGATTTAGAAGTAAAGGAATATGTGGTTTCTCTTGATTACAATAGTGATGGTTTAGAAAAGTTGAGTACTGTAGCAACAAAAATGATCAGGCATATTAAGGTAAAGAGCAGGGAGAGTGCATCAGGGCCGCCATTAGAAATCAGGTTCCTGTAATGGAGGGCTGGCTATAACCCCCCCCCCCCTATTGACCACCCTTATAGTGCACTGATTGTCCTAAATTAAGTTTAACTGAACAGATTCACTTTATAGGAGGAGCAGGTTCTATAGGATATAGATCAGTGGTCTCCAGACTGTGGCCCAGAGGCCAGATGGGGCCCTTTGCTTGCCTTTATCCGGGCTTTGGTGAACTATTCCCATAGCTCCCAACTGTCCCTGATTTCGAGGGACTGTCCCTGATTTGGAGAAATGTCCCTCTGTCCTCCTCATTTGTCCCTCATTTTGGTCTGATCTATATAGTTGTATATAAAATGCACTTTTTATCTTTCAAAAAGTGTTTCCCAGTGCTAAACTTTGCATCCAAATTCTAAATGGCTGCATTTGTCAATTTTAAAAGCCAATATAAAGGAATATTGGTGGTAAAAAAAGCACTTGTGGATTTAATTAACCTTTTTTTTGGATATATCCCCTTTAGGGGCATGGCAGGGGGGCGTGTCCTATGCTCACATACATTTGCTAGTAGGTGTCCCTCATTCCCATCTCAAAATGTTTGGAGCTATGTATTCCTCCCACTGACATTTACAATGGGGCATAATTCTTGCCACTGACACCAACAATGGGGCACTATTCCTCCCACTGACACCAATAATGGGGCAATAATCCTCCCATTAACACCAACAATGGGGCACTATTCCTCCCGCTGACACCAATGATGGGGCATTGTTACTAACGCCAGGATAATTTCTACTCCCACTGCCCACCAGTCCCCTCTTAAGTCTGAAGGATAGTAAACTGGCCCTTTGTTTAGAAAGTTTGATGACCACTGGTATAGATAAAATACAGGTTTAGGTTAAAGCTAGAGGCAGCTGCACTTCGATAATATCATTATTACCTGCAGTGATCTTTTGAAAAAACTAATTTGGGTTTCAAAATGAGTTACATAGTAGGTGAGGTTGAAAAAAGACACAAGTCCATCAAGTCCAACCTATGTGTGTGATTATGTGTCAGTATTACATTACATATCCCTGTATATTGCAGTCATTCAGGTGATTATCTAATAGTTTCTTGAAGCTATCAATGCTCCCCGCTGAGACCACCGCCTGTGGAAGGGAATTCCACATCCTTGCCGCTCTTACAGTAAAGAACCCTCTACGTAGTTTAAGGTTAAACCTCTTTTCTTCTAATTGTAATGAGTGGCCACGAGTCTTATTAAACTCTCTTCTGCGAAAAAGTTTTATCCCTATTGTGGGGTCACCAGTACAGTATTTGTAAATTAAAATCATATCCCCTCTCAAGCGTCTCTTCTCCAGAGAGAATAAGTTCAGTGCTCGCAACCTTTCCTCATAACTAAGATCCTCCAGACCCTTTATTAGCTTTGTTGCCCTTCTTTGTACTCGCTCCATTTCCAGTACGTCCCTCCTGAGGACTGGTGCCCAGAACTGGACAGCATACTCCAGGTGCGGCCGGACCAGAGTCTTGTAGAGCGGGAGAATTATCGTCTTATCTCTGCATTTGATCCCCCTTTTAATGCATGCCAATATTCTGTTTGCTTTATTAGCAGCAGCTTGGCATTGCATGCCATTGCTGAGCCTATCATCTACTAGGACCCCCAGGTCCTTTTCTATCCTAGATTCCCCCAGAGGTTCTCCCCCCAGTGTATAGATTGCATTCATATTTTTGCCACCCAAATGCATTATTTTACATTTTTCTACATTGAACCTCATTTGCCATGTAGTCGCCCACCCCATTATTTTGTTCAGGTCTTTTTGCAAGATTTCCACATCCTGCAGAGAAGTTATTGCCCTGCTTAGCTTAGTATCGTCTGCAAATACAGAGATTGAACTGTTTATCCCATCCTCCAGGTCGTTTATGAACAAATTAAATAGGATTGGTCCCAGCACAGAACCCTGGGGAACCCCACTACCCACCCCTGACCATTCTGAGTACTCCCCATTTATCACCACCCTCTGAACACGCCCTTGTAGCCAGTTTTCAATCCATGTACTCACCCTATGGTCCATGCCAACGCACCTTATTTTGTACAGTAAACGTTTATGGGGAACTGTGTCAAATGCTTTTGCAAAATCCAGATACACCACGTCTACGGGCCTTCCTTTATCTAGATGGCAACTCACCTCCTCATAGAAGGTTAATAGATTGGTTTGGCAAGAACGATTCTTCATGAATCCATGCTGATTACTGCTAATGATATCATTCTTATTACTAAAATCTTGTATATAGTCCCTTATCATCCCCTCCAAGAGTTTACATACTATTGATGTTAGGCTAACTGGTCTGTAATTCCCAGGGATGTTTTTTGGGCCCTTTTTAAATATTGGTGCTCAGGGCCGTCTTTAATATGGTTTGGACCCCGGGCAAACATTTTTTTTGGGCCCCCCCCCCCCGAATTCAATTTTTCTCTTCACCCCAACATCTCAAAAAACAGATACACACATAGATTTATCTTTAAAAAAAAAAACTTTAATAATGTAAACATAAAAGTAAGAACTGGTCCACAAACTTATTCTTAGCGCGATCTGTAACAGTACGTACTCACCAACTGTAGTAGCACTTATATGTTAATATATCTTAATAACTTTCAGTAATAAAGTGCAAATCAACAATATGTTTTGTGTGTAAAACAAAGAGCCATGTTGTCTAGTAACACAAACATAAATATTCATAAATAATAGAACAATTAACAACAACACATAGCAATTAAACAAACAGTATTAAAACTTACAACCCGTAGAATCCAAAATCAAACATTCAAAACAAAGTGCGTATGCTCCACTCCAATTTAGAGAATAGGTAATCAGGTAGCAGAGTTACATAATATACTACACTAAGGCTCTGTTTCCACTAGTGCGACTTTTCATGCGACTTGGGACTGAAAAGTCGCATGACAAATTGTTTCCCATGATTTCCAATGAGTACCGTTCATATCTGTGCGACTTCAAGTCGCAGCGACTTCAAAGTAGTCCCTGCACTACTTTGGTCCCACTTTGATGCGACTTGAGGTCTATAGATACAGGCATTGCTTCAAATCGCGGTAAAAAGTCGCGGTAAAATCGCGGTAAAAAATCGCGGCAAAATCGCGCGACTTTGGGGACGCACTAGTGGAAACCTAGCCTAAATCTGGAAGCTATGTGCTTCTGTGCTAAATGGGTAATAAAACCACCCTTTTATCAGCTTTCGGTCCACAAAAAAGCCAAAACAAACCATTAAAAAAAAAAAAAAAAAATCAGGATTTTCCGTATAGCAGCCTTATGTTAACATTCCTATTAGGCAACAGCTGCTAGTATAACAGACTATTGTCAACCACTATTATAAAAGTGCAGATAACTTTTTACATAAAGTCAAGAAATACGTTAATACAATTTAAACCACCAGTCTACGTGCTTTTTGAGCAGCAAATGTCTTTGTAATGTTGGTGAAGTCAAGACTGCGAAGTATATCTGATTCAGCAGACATTATAGACAGTTTGGTGAGACGACTTTGGCTCATGGTTGTGCGTTGTAGATTTTTGATCCGTTTCATTTTTGAAAAAGATCGTTCACCTGAACAGTTAGTGATCATTAAAGTGAGATACATTTTTAAAGCAATTTCTGTGTTGGGAAAGGTATCTTTTACATCCTTGTCAAATATGGTATTGTACATAAATTGCTCTATGCTGCAGTCATCTGTTTTTTTATCGAGAAACAAAGAAATGAATGACTGAAACTGAATTAGCTCGTCACCAAAGGTTGTGCCCAGATCATGCTTGTAGAAAGCGGACAACTTTTCTGCTGCAATTTTAATTGAATCAAAGTCCATCACTGGAAAGTTTATAAAGAATCCAAATAAATCACACACTTCACTGTAAGCTCCTAGTCGATGCTCCAGACACACTAAAAGTTTGTCAACACATGGAAGAAAGGCCTTAACATAAAAGGTCTCCTTGGGTGTTAAGTGTGCTTCTTCACTGTGTCCATAGTCAAGTGGCTGCTGACGGACATTCCGGCGTTGAAGTCGACGATGTTGCACAGTATATTCTTCAGTATCTGTGAGACGCTTGCCAGCTTCTTCAAATGCATCAAATTTAGTACGTTGTTCATTCATAAAATCTTTTAATGATTTCAAAACGGCAATTGCTGAATTTAGGTTGAGTTGAACGGACTGCAAAGTTTTGCTGCTGCTGTTAAAGCGCTGTAAAACAGTGTTCCAGAATTCTGCAAAAATCCCGGTCTCAAGTTTGCTCATCTGATCAAACAGTCCTTTTGCCATATTACGGCACTCTGACCTTTCTTCACAGTCAGCTGAAATTTCCAACAAAATGTCCATTATATTTTGATAGCCATGGACTAGTGCCTGACAAGCATCAGCACGACATGACCAACGTGTGTCACTTAGCTTTTTCGGCATGGACACAGAGAGGTCATTCTCATCAAGCTTGTCTTTAAGCTTTTTGTAGCGCTTGGTTGAGCCAGTAAAGAATGCATACAGAGCTTGTATGAAATCAAAAAACTTGACAGCCTCACTACACGAATTTGCAGCATCCTTTCCAACAAGGTTTAGTGAGTGTCCAAAACAAGGTATATACATTGCATATTTATTCAGGGTAACAATTTTTGCTTGCATACCCTTGTAGTGACCAGACATGTTGCTTGCATTGTCGTAACTCTGTCCACGGCATTCTTGTATGGAAAGTCCAACATTGTTAAGGAATTTTAGAAGCGCATTCGCCATCTCTTCTCCTTTGTGCCCTGTTGAGGGTAAGAAGGTTAGAAAACGCTCCACAGGTTGATTCCCTTCTAAGTAACGTAAAATCACTGTGAGCTGATCAGTATGGGAATAATCTTCAGATGAATCTACAGATACTGAGTAGTACTTTGCCATTTTAACCCGGTTGATGACATCTTCCGAAATTTTTTCCCCTGTAATCTGTATAAGTTCTTCACAGACATTTGCTGATAGATAGCTTGTAAATCCTTTGCCCTTGTTTGCCTTGGTTTGGATGTGTTGTGCTAGGAAAGCATCATACTCCGACAGTAATTCCAAAATTCCAAGATAGTTGCCATTGTGTTTGGATCCAATAACTTGGTCATCTCCTCTAAAAGCCAATCCTCTTTCGGCAAGAAAAATGATGACACTAAGCAACCGATTTACTAGATTTTGACCATAACTTGTCAGCTCTTCAATCTCTTGTTGCATTTTATGGTCAATCCGACCCTCCAGTTTCGAATATTTGGCTGTATCGATCACAGCATGAATATGGTTTTGAGACTGTTCGTGTGATGAAATTCGTTCACTGGCATGTTTCCAGTCGCTGAAACCATCATTGGAAAATGCATTTCGTGATGCACTAAACAATTTGCAGTCAAAACAGTAGATTCTACCCATGTTTTTTGAGTAGCAAAGCCACTTTCTTTCAACCTTGTCTCCATTGGGACAGTTACGCATAAACATGTCGATAGTACAGCAACGTCCGTCTTTAAATGACATTGCAAAACCTTCTTTCTTCAGTTGTTCCAGAGGCTTTCTCACTGACACATTTCCATTTTTTGACCAGTACTCCCGCATCTCAATAGTAGATATGTTGGGCCACAAACCAATGTCAGTCATGAAACCTGACTGTTCCACAAATTCAGGCACTATATCAAATGCTTCCACAGTAGGCTCCACAGTATGGAGGCTAGGCAGCAAACCAGTATTTTGGAAAAGGCTTGGTTTCTCCATCTCCATGGGCACTGGTGTTGTTTCTAGTGGTGTTAATGGATCAGAAGACACTACTGCAGCAGATTCAGAGACTATGTCAGAGGTACTTTGAGCAGGAATCACTTCCTGAGAAGATGTACCAGCAGGTTCCTCAGAAGATCCACTTCTAGGTATAAGAAAACCAGTAATTCTTGGTATTCTGCATAGTTTTTCCTCCAACTCCTGCTTCTTCTTTCGCTTCTGTGCACCACTCAGAGATTTTGACATATTGAGGGCTAATAGGCTCTTCAAAAAATAGATGTGACTGACACCTGCATTATAAAAATAAATTATGCTCTGTGCAGTCTCTTATTACCTTATAATAAATGCTTATATGTTGTAGCGTTCAGTAGTAAAATGCTAGACTCCCAAACCACTTTTTTCCCCCTCATGTTCAAGTCATGTACACTGCTCTATGCACATTACCCATCCAATAGTCCATCTTAGGAGTGAGCAAATGAGGGTGGCTACATTCCTTCACATAGTACAGTAGGACCATGAAGAAGGAACTCATACATCCTCTAACAGAAAGTCACATCATAGCATCCACAAAAGGGAGATTTGGAGGAAGCTGAGAACAAGAGAATGATTTTTTTTTTTTGGTTCAGAATATAATGTATATACCAGGGGTCTTGAATTAAAATTTATGGAGGTCCAGTTGTTAAAATATTTATTAGTCAGAGATCTGAATATCATGTTTGTACTATAACATCTCAGCAGTGCTTACATCACATTCGCAGACCCCCTTCACAGCAGTCCCAAGGTGTCCTCAGTTCCTTTTCATGTCACAGCGCCCCATTACATTACAGCCTCTTCACATCACAGCGCCCCATTACATTACAGCCTCTTCACATCACAGCGCCCCATTACATTACAGCCTCTTCACATCACAGCGCCCCATTACATTACAGCCTCTTCACATCACAGCCCCCATTACATTACAGCCTCTTCACATCACAGCCCCATTACATTACAGCCTCGCCATATCACAGCCCCCATTACATTACAGCCTCTTCACATCACAGCGCCCCATTACATTACAGCCTCTTCACATCACAGCCCCCATTACATTACAGCCTCATCACATCACAGCCCCCATTACATTACAGCCTCTTTACATCACAGCCCCCATTACATTACAGCCTCTTCACATCACAGCCCCCATTACATTGCAGCCTCTTCACATCACAGCCCCCATTACATTACAGCCTCGTCATATCACAGCCCCCATTACATTACAGCCTTGTCATATCACAGCCCCCATTACATTGCAGCCTCTTCACATCACAGCCCCCATTACATTACAGCCTCGCCATATCACAGCCCCCATTACATTACAGCCTCATCACATCACAGCCCCCATTACATTACAGCCTCGTCATATCACAGCCCCATTACATTACAGCCTTGTCACATCACAGCCCCCATTACATTACAGCCTTGTCACATCACAGCCCCCATTACATTACAGCCTCGTCACATCACAGCCCCCATTACATTGCAGCCTCATCACATCACAGCCCCCATTACATTACAGCCTCGCCATATCACAGCGCCCCATTACATTACAGCCTCGCCATATCACAGCGCCCCATTACATTACAGCCTTGTCATATCACAGCCCCCATTACATTACAGCCTCACCATATCACAGCCCCCATTACATTACAGCCTCACCATATCACAGCCCCCATTACATTACAGCCTCGCCATATCACAGCCCCCATTACATTACAGCCTCTTCACATCACAGCCCCCATTACATTACAGCCTCTTCACATCACAGCCCCCATTACATTGCAGCCTCATCACATCACAGCCCCCATTACATTACAGCCTCTTCACATCACAGCCCCCATTACATTGCAGCCTCTTCACATCACAGCGCCCCATTACATTGCAGCCTCTTCACATCACAGCCCCCATTACATTACAGCCTCTTCACATCACAGCCCCATTACATTACAGCCTCTTCACATCACAGCCCCCATTACATTGCAGCCTCATCACATCACAGCCCCCATTACATTACAGCCTCGCCATATCACAGCGCCCCATTACATTACAGCCTCGCCATATCACAGCGCCCCATTACATTACAGCCTTGTCATATCACAGCCCCCATTACATTACAGCCTCACCATATCACAGCCCCCATTACATTACAGCCTCACCATATCACAGCCCCCATTACATTACAGCCTCGCCATATCACAGCCCCCATTACATTACAGCCTCTTCACATCACAGCCCCCATTACATTACAGCCTCTTCACATCACAGCCCCATTACATTACAGCCTCTTCACATCACAGCCCCATTACATTACAGCCTCTTCACATCACAGCCCCCATTACATTACAGCCTCTTCACATCACAGCCCCCATTACATTGCAGCCTCATCACATCACAGCCCCCATTACATTACAGCCTCGCCATATCACAGCGCCCCATTACATTACAGCCTTGTCATATCACAGCGCCCCATTACATTACAGCCTTGTCATATCACAGCCCCCATTACATTACAGCCTCACCATATCACAGCCCCCATTACATTACAGCCTCACCATATCACAGCCCCCATTACATTACAGCCTCGCCATATCACAGCCCCCATTACATTACAGCCTCTTCACATCACAGCCCCCATTACATTACAGCCTCTTCACATCACAGCCCCATTACATTACAGCCTCTTCACATCACAGCCCCATTACATTACAGCCTCTTCACATCACAGCCCCCATTACATTACAGCCTCTTCACATCACAGCCCCCATTACATTGCAGCCTCATCACATCACAGCCCCCATTACATTACAGCCTCGCCATATCACAGCGCCCCATTACATTACAGCCTTGTCATATCACAGCGCCCCATTACATTACAGCCTTGTCATATCACAGCCCCCATTACATTACAGCCTCTTCACATCACAGCCCCCATTACATTACAGCCTCGCCATATCACAGCCCCCATTACATTACAGCCTCTTCACATCACAGCCCCCATTACATTACAGCCTCGCCATATCACAGCCCCCATTACATTACAGCCTCGCCATATCACAGCCCCCATTACATTACAGCCTCGTCATATCACAGCGCCCCATTACATTACAGCCTCGTCATATCACAGCCCCCATTACATTACAGCCTCGTCATATCACAGCGCCCCATTACATTACAGCCTCGCCATATCACAGCCCCCATTACATTGCAGCCTCATCACATCACAGCCCCCATTACATTACAGCCTCACCATATCACAGCCCCCATTACATTGCACACATTTCCACATTATAGTGCCCCTTTACACATCACAGCGCCCCTGTTAGAGTCCCCTTCATGTCCAGGGCTGGACTGGGACAAAAATGTGGCCCTGGACTTCATCCAGACCGGCCCAGGGCATAACACATCAGGGGACAGCACATCAGGGCACAGGACACAGAACATCATGGCACAGCACATCAGGGCACATCATGGCACAGCACATCAGGGTACAGAGCCCAGCACATCAGGGCACAGGGTACAGCACATCAGGGCACAGAACCCAGCCATAGGTGTGCGCAGCCTCTTGCATTAGGGTGTGCACCCCAAAGCTCAAATACATATGCGTGTGTATATGTACTGATGGTGTCAGTAGGGCAGTGGACAGTGTAATTTTGTTAATTTTCTTTTCCAAAAATTTTTGGCTTGTATAACATTTTTGGGGGGGATGAAATATCAGTGGTCTAAACAGGGGGGAATATGCAGCACAAAAGGCAATTAGGGTGTGCCCAGGCACACCTGGCACACCCTGTGCGCACACCTATGAACCCAGCTCATTAGGGCACAGGGTACAGCACATCAGGGTACAGGGTACAGCACATCAGGGCACAGGGTACAGCACATCAGGGCACAGGGTACAGCACATCAGGGTACAGAGCCCAGCACATCAGGGTACAGGGTACAGCACATCAGGGTATAGCACATCAGGGCGCAGCGCATCAGGGTACAGGGTACAGCACATCAGGGTATAGCACATCAGGGCACAGCGCATCAGGGTACAGGGTACAGCACATCAGAGTATAGCACATCAGGGTACAGGGCACATCACAGCACAGTACATCAGGGTACAGTACATCAGGGCACAGTACATCAGGGCACAGTACATCAGGGTACAGTACATCATGGCACAGTACATCATGGTACAGTACATCATGGCACAGTACATCAGGGTACAGTACATCATGGCACAGTACATCAGGGCACAGTACATCAGGGCACAGTACATCAAGGCACAGTACATCAGGGCACAGTACATCAGGGCACAGTACATCAGGGCACAGTACATCAAGGCACAGTACATCAAGGCACAGTACATCAGGGCACAGTACATCATGGCACAGTACATCAGGGCACAGTACATCAGGGCACAGTACATCAAGGCACAGTACATCAAGGCACAGTACATCAGGGTACAGTACATCAGGGTACAGTACATCAGGGCACAGTACATCAGGGTACAGTACATCAGGGTACAGTACATCAAGGCACAGTACATCAGGGTACAGTACATCAAGGCACAGTACATCAGGGTACAGTACATCAGGGCACAGTACATCAGGGCACAGTACATCAGGGCACAGTACATCAGGGCACAGTACATCAAGGCACAGTACATCACAGCACAGTACATCAGGGCACAGTACATCAAGGCACAGTACATCACGGCACAGTACATCAGGGTACAGTACATCAGGGTAGGGCTGGGAAAAAAATCGATTTAAATCTTGAATCGAGTTGAGAGGTCAAATCGATTCATAATTTAAGCAAATCGATTTTTTTTGATTTTTTTTATTCACCGCGCCAGTCCCGAGGCGCTGCGGGCATGAGTTTTTAGGCAAGGCCGCGGCTTCGGCCTAGTCCGCGGCGTCCGGCCGTAGCCGCGGACTAGGCCGAAGCCGCGGCCTTGCCTAAAAACTCATGCCCGCAGCGCCTCCGGACCGGCGCGGACACCGCGCCGGGCCTGAAGAGCTGCGGGCAAGGAGTTTTTAGGTGAGGCCGCGGCTGTGGCCTAGTCCACGAGGCCGGACGCCACGGACTAGGCCGAAGCCGCGGCCTCGCCTAAAAGCTCATGCCCGCAGCGCCTCGGGACCGGCGCGGTTCCCAAAAAAAAAAAAAAAAAACTTGATTCGAATCGTGAATCGAGTTTTTTTTAAGAGAATTGAAGATTTTTTTTTAAAGAAAATCTCCCAGCCCTACATCAGGGCACAGTCCATCAGGGCACAGTCCATCAGGGCACAGTACATCAGGGCACAGTACATCAGGGCACAGTACATCAGGGTACAGGACATCAGGGCACAGGCCACAGTCCATCAGGGCACACGACATTGGGGCACAGCACATCAGGGCATGGGGCACAAAGCACATCAGGGCATGGGGCACATCAGGGCATGGGGCACATCAGGGCATGGGGCACATAGCACATCAGGACACATCAGTGTACATTGGGGCACATCAAAGCACATGGGGCACATCAGAGTACTTTGGGGTACATCGCCGCGGACCTCACCGCAGAACAACTGGGAAACCCCAGTTAAGAAACGATGTAATAGGCAAATTATGCGGAACTGGCCCACTGAGCCATCGGCCCACCGGGAAACTCCCGGTAGTCCCAATGGCCAGTAAATGCCTGTTCATGTCATAGTGCCCCTTTACACATCACAGCACCCCAATTACATTGCAGCCATTGTCACATCACACATTCACATGTATGTGTTTTGGTGGCCCACATTTGCGCAGGCACAGCAGCCCATTCATTTGAATGGGCTGCCATGCCTGCGTTTCCTGCAGAAAAAAAAGGTGCATGCAGCATTTTAAAAATGCAGTGGCCTTGAAATTCATTCGGCTTTTGCACCATGCGACTTACCTGCAGTTCCTGCGCACACAAACGTACTGTGTTTTTAAAAGCGTGGCCTAAACATCTAAAAATGCAGCAAGTTTGCCGGAGCAGGAACTGCAGGTAAGTCACATAAAAATGAACAGACAGTGCTGTATTTCATTGCTTGATGTGCATAGGTGTGTGCAGCCCTATTAAATGCTGCATGTACCTTTTTTTTGCAGGAAACGCAGACATGGCAGTCCATTCAAATGAATGGGCACTGTGCCTGCGCAAATGTGGGCCACCAAATTACATACATGTGAACCAGCTAGGCCCAAAATAAGCCCTTTAAGCAGTTCACACTGAGGCGCTTTGCAGGCGCTATAGCGCTAAAAATAGTGCCTGCAAAGTGCCCTGAAACAGCGGCTCCATTCACTCCAATGTGAAAGCCCCGAGGTCTTTCACACTGGAACGGTGCCCTGGCAGGACATCAGAAAAAGTCCTGCCAGCGGCTTCTATGGAGCGCATTAGGAGCGGCGAACTCACCGCTCCTAAAGTGCCCATGCCCATTGAAATCAATGGGCAGCGCCGCTGAACCACCAGCAAAGCGCCGCTACGGCAGCGCTTTGCCGGCGGTTCAGCGGCGCTGCCCATTGATTTCAATGGGCAAGGGCGCTTTAGGAGCGGTGAGTTCTTTTAACCCTTTTTCGGCCGCTAGCAGGGGTTTAAAGTGCCCCGCTAGAGGCCGAAAAGCGCCACAAAAAGGACGGTAAATCGCCACTAAAAATAGTGGCGTTTTACCACCAATGCCTGGGTGCTTTCAGTGTGAAAGCAGCCTAAATACAGTATGCCATGTTCCTGTAAATCATGCTGTGTGTGCTCTCCTCTGAGGCCTCACTCAGCCTGGACAGTGGACTGCAGATCTGCTCATTTTTTTTAACTTTAATACCCAAGACATGGCATGGGGATAGGGGGAGAGGGAGCCAGGGGGGGGAGAAAAGACCTTACCTGGTGGTGAACGGTGGAAATCTCAGCTAAATTCTCCACACTGCTGCTCCACACAGGCTTCAGTGCACTCTCCACTCCGCGCTGCCCAGGGCCCTGTCTCACTCCTCCTCCGCTTCTCCGCTCCTCCGAGTCCGATCGCTGGTACACAGCACTGTCTGCACACATAGCAAGGGGCGGGGCCAGAGCGTCAGTGGAGCTCAAGGCCCCGCCCACCCGCGTCCCGCTCCTGAAATTTAAAAAAAAAAAAGGCACTGGCACTGTGGGCGCCGTGCGAGCCGCCGCGGCTGACATTTTTCAGCGCCGATTTGCGGGCAGCACGCAGGGTTAACGGGCAGCTCTGCTTTGGGCCCCAAGAAATGACAGGGCCCTGGGCAGCTGCCCCGTTTGCCCTGCGCTAAAGACGGCCCTGTTGGTGCTACATTGGCTTTTCTCCAATCAGCTGGTACCATTCCAGTCAATAGACTGTCTGTAAAAATTAGGAACAACGGTCTGGCAATCACCTGACTGAGTTCCCTAAGTACCCTCGGATGCAAGCCATCTGGTCCCGGTGATTTATTAATGTTAAGTTTCTCAAGTCTAATTTTAATTCCGTCCTCTGTTAACCATGTAGGTGCTTCCTGTGTTGTGTCATGAGGATAAACACTGCAGTTTTGGTTACTGAAGCCCCCCGATTCACTCGTGAAGATTGAGGAGAAGAATAAATTCAATACCTTTGCCATCTCCCCCTCCTTTGTAACCAGATGTCCTTCCTCATTCTTTATGGGGCCAATATGGTCTGTCCTCCCTTTTTTACTGTTTACATACTTAAAGAATTTCTTGGGATTTTTTTTGCTCTTCTCCGCTATGTGTCTTTCATGTTCTATCTTAGCCATCCTAATTGCACCCTTACATTTCTTATTGCATTCTTTATAAATTCTGAATGCTGAGGATGATCCCTCAACCTTGTATTTTTTGAAGGCCTTCTCCTTTGCTTTTATATGCATTTTTACATTGGAGTTAAGTCATCCAGGATGTTTGTTCGCTCTTTTAAATTTATTACCCAATGGGATACATTGGCTAATGCCCTTATTTAATATGCTCTTAAAGCAAACCCATCTCTCCTCCGTATTCTTTGTTCCTAATATTTTATCCCAATTTATGCCTTTTAGCAAGGTTTGTAGTTTAGGGAAGTTGGCTCTTTTGAAATTCAGTGTCTTTGTGTTCCCTTCATGTTTCCTATTTGTGTGATTTATACTGAAACTAATTGACCTGTGATCGCTGTTACCTAAATTGCCCCGTATTTCCACATCTGTTATCAGGTCTGTATTGTTGGTAATCAGTAGATCTAGTAATGTTTTATTTCTAGTTGGTGCGTCTACCATCTGACCCATAAAATTGTCCTGCAAGACACTAAGGAACTGGCGAGCCTTAAATGAATGCGCGGTTCCCTCCGCCCAGTCTATGTCTGGATAATTAAAATCCCCCATTATGATAACACTTCCCATCCTTACTCCACTTCCTCCCTAAGGTTAGGGGGCCTATAGCATACTCCCAGTATTATTTTCCCCTTAGCTTCATCCCTTTGGAGCTCTACCCATAAAGATTCCACCTCCTCCCTAGCCCTCAGTGATGTCATCTCTCACATTCACTTGTACATTATTCTTGATATATAGGCATACCCCTCCCCCTTTTTTACCCTCTCTATCCTTGCGGTATAGGGTATACCCTTGAATGTTTGCCAGCCAATCTTTAGAGCTGTTGAACCAGGTCTCTGAAATTCCCACAAAATCCAAATCCTCCTTGTACAACAGTATCTCTAGTTCACCCATCTTGTCCGCCATGCTCCTAGCATTGGTGAACATGCCACATAGTTTAGACCGGTCGCATATTGTCCTCGTATTGGGTGTTTCAAGATTGCAACTAGGACTTGCTACTATACTCACATTGTGTTTTTGTGCTTTGGTTAACCTACCACTAATGCCCCCAATACTACCCTCTGGAATATCTTCCGCGCTGGCTATCACTGTCTCTGGACCCTCCCCCCCATCGCCTAGTTTAAAAACCCCTCTAACTTTTTGGCCATCTTCATTCCCAGCAGATCTGCACCCTCCTCATTTAGGTGCAGTCCGTCCCTTCTATAGTACCGGTTACCGACTGAGAAGTCGGCCCAGTCCTCCAGGAACCCAAACCCCTCCTTACTACACCAGCTCTTCAGCCACTTGTTTACTTCCCTAATCTCCCTCTGCCTTTCTGGTGTGGCTCGATGTACCGGTAGTATTCCTGAGAACACTACCTTGGAGGTCCTTTTCCTCAATTTAGCTCCTAAGTCCCTAAAATCGTTCTTTAGGACACTCCATCTGCCTCTGACTTTGTCATTGGTGCCAACGTGCACCATGACAGCCGGGTCTTCCCCAGCCCCTCCCAGTAATCTGTCCACAAGATCCGTGATGTGCCGAACCCGAGCGCCCGGTAGACAACATACTGTTCGGCGATTCAGGTCTTGGTTACAGATTGCCCTCTCTGTCCTTCTAAGAATTGAGTCCCCTACCACCAGAATCTGTCTTTCCTTTCCCTTTGCTGCCCCCCCACTCTCACTGGAGGAGTTCTTCCCCTGGCAGCTAGGAGAGTCCCTCATCTCCAGCAGTGCTGGTCCCTGACTGGTTTCACCAATGTTACTCAATGGAGCGTACTTATTGGGATGCTCCAGTCCTGGATCGGCCTCTCTGGCACTTCCCCCTCTACCCCTCCTGACTGTCACCCATCTACTCTTTGCTAGTGCCTGCACCTCTTTGTCTCCACCCGCCTCTGTGCTGGCCCCTGCCGGCACCTGCCGTGTACGTTCCTGGCTCACCTTTAGTATGGAGGGACTTCTCAGTGCTGACAGTTGCTTCCCCAGATTCAGAACCTGGGCTTCCAGGGAAACAATGTGCTTACATTTTGCACAGCAGTATTCGCCCTCGATCGGATGATCAAGGAACGCATACATGCGGCAAGATGTACAAAGAGTCGCCTCTCCACACCCGCCGGGCATTGTACCTATTAAATTTAGTGAGGATTTGGGGATTTTACCCTGTCCAAATTACCTAACAGCTAGCTTCCTGGCACTAATACTCAAGACAATACACAGGTACACGACAATACACGGGTACACAACAAGACAATACACAGGTACTCACAGACCTACGTGCACTCGCAATACACAAGTACACAATACACAAGTACTAACGATCCACACACACTACTCAGACAACACTCAGATACTCACACTACACAGGTACTATGACCCCTGTTATAACCTCCTGTTTTAAACTCTGGTTTTTAACTCCCACTTATTCCAGCTCCACTTACACCAAGCTCCACAGCTTCAGACTGAGCACGCTCAGACTGAGTCCTACAACCAGGTAAATAGGCACCTGTGAGCAATTAACCACACCCCTTAATTGATAGACTGATGAAACCAGGAAAAAAAAAAAAAGCTATTTAAAAAGTGACAGCAAAAGGCAAATTAAAAACTAAAAGGAAAAGCCCCAAAAATGCAACCCAGCAAACAGACAGCAAACAGCAAACAGACAGCAAACAGCAAACAGACAGCAAACAGCAAACAAACAGCAAGACTTGTATACTCTAACTCTGGTTTTTAACTCCCACTTATTCCAGCTCCACTTACACCAAGCTCCACAGCTTCAGACTGAGCACGCTCAGACTGAGTCCTACAACCAGTTAAATAGGCACCTGTGAGCAATTAACCACACCCCTTAATTGATAGACTGATGAAACCAGGAAAAAAAAAAAAAAGCTATTTAAAAAGTGACAGCAAAAGGCAAATTAAAAACTAAAAGGAAAAGCCCCAAAAATGCAACCCAGCAAACAGACAGCAAACAGCAAACAGACAGCAAACAGCAAACAGACAGCAAACAGCAACAGACAGCAAACAGCAAACAAACAGCAAGACTTGTATACTCTAACTCTGGTTTTTAACTCTCACTTATTCCAGCTCCACTTACACCAAGCTCCACAGCTTCAGACTGAGCACCAGTCATATGGCTCAATATTAGGGTAAATTATTTCAGGTATGCAAGAGTATAGGGATTTCATACATAATTATTCAGAATATATAAAAGAAATACTACTTCACATTTCATTATGGGAAGAGCATTACATTTACTTTAGGAAAATGTATAAAATATGATGAACTATAACTCTGAACATTAGTGCTTTGGGGCTAATATGTAATTCTGCTGATAATAAGTACTTTCTTCTTTTCCAGTACTTCCAACATTCAGTGTTGAGTTGGAAACAAAAAAAAAGTTTTTCTATTATAAAGATGATGAACTGGTTGTCAATATTAAAGCCAAGTAAGTACATCAGTCAAACTCTTTTCTAAACATTGTCTGGAGGTCTAAGACATTGGATTTATTAAAACATGCAACGTGTTTGATGTGAGCTTAAAGCAGTATTAAACCCAAAAGCAAACATTTATTAAATTGCAGCTTACCAATTCTTAGATATGGGGGCTAAATTCATTCTCTTTTTCAGGCTTTTTCCCTTTGTTTTCATCTAGTGATCCAGCCAATATGTCTGTTGTTTTTAAACAGAACAAACTGTCCTGCAGATGTAGAATTTAGAGGGCTGAGACAAACAATTTAAAACTGACAGGGGTGCTTACAGTGTTCAGCTTTTCTTTGTTTATGTAAAATCTTTATCCCAAAAGGAAAAACTGTTCCTGTAACTGCTTAAAAAGTGTTAGCTGGAGTTTGGCTTCAATTTGTTAGTGTATCGAAATCTGCTAGTGCATCTAACACTCCCCTTCCCCCAAACTGACATTGCTGTTGTCTAAAAGTGTGTCTTTTGCTCCTCCATCCAGAGTGTTAATACCCCAAGGGCCTGCTCACATCAGAACAGGGTCCACGTTAAAAACACGCTGCCCCTATGATTTTTTGCAGGTGTCAATGCAATGTTAATGACACCCCAAATGCAGGTTCCAAATACAGAGGTAACATGCAATCTGGTTGCAGTACGTTTTTTAAAGTAGTACATGCTCTACTTTTGGTGCAATGCAGTGCAATTTCAGCCCATTCAAATTAGATGGCTGAAAACGCACTGCACTTATATAAACAGAAATGGCACAGAAAAATGAGTGTGTTCCTGTGTGATTCTTGGTGTGAACTGGCTCTAATACAGGAGTTGTGTTGCAGGCCAGATTACCAGGTGAAAACAAAGGAGAAAAAAAAAAACCTAAGGCAGCCACCACATCTAAGGATTGGTAAGCTACAATATATTACATTTTTGGTTTCAGGTTTAATATTGTTTTAATTGCTTGCGCATATTTTGCAAATGCTGGAACTGCAAGGTAATTTTCTCACAATAATGGTTCAGCAAATTTTACCATACATTTGTAATTGTAAATTTACATATTTTACATTATAACTGACTGTTTTTTCCTATCTTTATATTTCCTTGTCAAAAGAAGTTTATTGAGTATACAATGTTATAAAGATACATAAAGTAAGTTTACAAGGATCTATAAAGTAAGCTCATTGTTCTACAGTAGGGTTTATATAGGTAAATATCATGAAATTTCAAATATTAAACATTGGGTTCACGTAAACCTAAATTAAAGATATATATCATTTCCTTAGTTACTTTTGTAGGTATTTAAATGATTTATACCTACTATACATATTGTTTACAAGTAGAGTGTATATAGGTCAAATAAATTCTGATAATGAGCTTTAATCATAAGGTGGAGAAAAGGAAAGAGAAAGAAGAAAAAGGGTTGAAAGGTAGAGGTATGGTCCACAAGGTTGTCCCGCTCGTCAGTTTATTATTCTTTTTAGTTCTCTTTGAAGCCTTAGAATGGGTGTCTCTGTAAGTCATTTAATCTGTTACCATGGCAACAGGACAGAGTCATTGAAATTTGACAGGAACTGTTGTTTTATCCAAGGATGCCAGAGTTTTTCAAATTTTGGAATTTGATTTTGATCGATGGCTACCATCTTAGCATGGGACATTGTATTATTCATTCTGTGAATTGTTTCTGCTAGTACCAATGTAGGAGATTTCCATGCCTTGGCCACTGTTTGTTTTGCAGCCGTTATTAGTTGGATCATAAGTTTGAATTGAGAGAGTGTTAACCATTCCGGTTTTAGATTAAGTAAAGTTAAATATGGATCTGGTTGTATTATTTTTTTAAATATTTTAGATGCAATCACGAAGACTTCCTTCCAGAAGGTTTGGATTACTGGGCACGTCCACCATATGTGTAAATATGTGCCTATTTCTGGGCATCCTCGAAAACAAAGAGCTGAGGTATTAGGTGAATATTTTGCCACTCTAGCGGGTACAAGGTACCAGCGAGTTAGGACTTTATAATTTGTCTCCAGTGCCAAGATGTTGGGTGAAGATGACTTAGATGTGAGCCATATATTAGACCAGTCCGTGTCTTCTAAAGTTCGTCCCAGGTCCTCCTCCCACCTCTGAACGTAAGAGGGTCTATTAAGATTTGCTACTCCATATAATTGATTATAAAGTGATGAAATTGTACCTTTAGCAAATGGATCTTTTGTACAGATTGATTCAAAAATGGATAATTGGGATAATGGTGTATCCCCCTTTAGGAATGGTGTATAGAAATTTTTGATTTGGAGATATCTAAATATCTCAGAGTTTGGTAGATCATATTTTTCACTAAGCGATGGGAATGAAAGGAATGATTTAGATGCTATGAAGTCATTTAGTGTCTGAATGCCTGATGTTGTCCAAGCTTTAAAAGAATTTGGGTAGATCCATGCCGGATAAAAGGCCGGATTTCTGATAAAAGAAAGGAGAGGATTGTGTGGAGATTGTAACTGATATTTGGTTTTTAGTTTATCCCAGAGAGATAAGAAGTGTTTAGTTATGGGATTATGAATTTTAAAGCGGTCTTTAGGATCAAGCCATAATAAATTTGATATTAATAGAGGGTCATTTTCTGAAGCCTCTATAAATACCCATAATGGGATTTCCTGTTTTGCATGGTATTTGGACAGACTGGCCAAATGTGCTGCTCTGTAGTAGTTAGTAAAATTAGGGTATCCCAGGCCTCCTTTATTTTTGGGAAGATGTAGTGTGTGTATAGGTATACGTGGTTTAGAAGATCCCCATATAAAAGAAGTTGCTCTTTTTTGTACTATTCTCAAAAAATAGGAAGGAATTGGAATAGGGAGGACTCTGAATAGATAAAGCAATTTGGGTAGAATAGTCATTTTGATTGCATTAATCTTCCCTATCCAGGATAAAGGAAGTTGCGACCATTGTTTTATTAGATTTGTGATCTGTCTTAATACAGGAGGATAATTGGTTGAGAATAAGTCAGAATGAGATGCTGTTAAATGAATTCCAAGATATGGGATTGATTTTTCTGCCCATGTGAATGGGAGTGCAGCCCTAGCCGGGATCAATTCCATGTTTGTGAGTGAAATATTAAGCACTAGGCATTTCTTAGGATTAATCATAAGGCCGGATAGGGCTGCAAATCCATCAAGAGCTGGTATTAAGTTAGGACCAGAGACCTGTGGTGATGATAGAAAAAGTAATATATCGTCTGCAAATATACATAATTTGTGTGTAATACCTCCTACTTCAATGCCAGTTATAGTTTGGTTTGTTCTGATGTATTGGGCCATGGGTTCGAGTATAAGGGCAAATAATAAGGGAGATAATGGGCAACCCTGTCGGGTACCTCTTTCGATATTAAAGGCTTCAGATTTGTATCCAGCATATTTTATATAGGCTTTGGGTTTATTATATAATGCTTTGATCCATGTTAAAAAGTGGGGTCCAAAACCCCACTTTTGTAATGAATATTGCATATATTGCCAGGATACTGTGTCAAATGCCCTCTTAATATCGAGAGATAGAAAACATAAAGGGATTTTCCGTTTTTTAGCAATATGTGCCAATAACACTGCCCTGCGTATATTATCGCCTGCCTGTCTATTTGGCATGAAGCCTACTTGATCTCTATGTATTAATTTTCCTATAATGCTATTGAGGCGTTTTGCTATTATTTTTGCTAATAATTTAATATTGAGGTTTAACAGAGAGATAGGCCGATAATTCACACAGGAAGTATCATCAGAAAGGGGTTTTGGGATCATACAAACAATTGCCATTAGTGTTTCTTGCTGAAAAGAATGTCCATCTAGAAGTTTGTTAAAAGTTTCAGTGAGAATGGGAGAGAGTATTTCTGAGAATGTTTTATAGTATAAAGCCGAGTAGCCGTCTGGGCCTGGTCTTTTGTTAAGTTTTAGGTCTTTTATGGCGTTAGCAACTTCATCTATAGTTATAGGCTCATCCAAACTGCTTTTTTGATTCTGAGATAACTCAGGTAAGGTTATTTTTGAGAAGAAGGATTCAGCTTCTGTAGGATTAAATTCATTGTTTGTCTTGTATAAAGTTGCGAGATGTGAGTGAAATTTATGGACTATTTTAACTGGATTACAAGTGTAAACATTTTTTGATAATTTCAAACGTATTGGTTTGAAAGATTTGTTAGTTGAATTTAATGCCCGAGCCAAATATGTACCTGGTTTGTTTGTATTCATGTAGAAATTGTGTTTGGAGCGTTTGAGGGATTTATCAACTGACTCAGTGAGAAATAGATCGTATTCCAATCTAGATTTTTCCAGATGAGATTTTGTACTCTGAGATGGATTATCTTGAAATGATATGTAGGCTGCATTAAAATTGAGTTCTAGTTTTTTTGCTAGATTTTTGCGTTCCCGTTTAAATAGTGCCATTTGTCTTTGTATTGTACCACGCAAGACAGGCTTATGAGCTTCCCACAGTGTTATTGGGGAGATGTCTGTTGTATTATTAATTGATATGTATTCCTTTAAAGCTTGTTCAATGGCCATCTGATGTAGTGGGTGTTTGAGCATTATGTCCGGTAAGTACCACGTTGGGTCATGCGCTTTTGGTATGGCTGAGGCTATAGTAGTGTATACTGCATTATGGTCAGACCACGGAATCGGAATTATATCTGATGCAATAATTTCTGGTATCATTCCTATTGTTAGAAAAATATGATCTATTCTGGTGAAGGTTTGATGAGGGTGCGAGAAATAAGTGAATTTCTTTTTCATTGGGTTACTTTCTCTCCATGAATCTACCAAATTGTATTTGGAAAGAAGTTGAGAAAAAGGTAATCTAGAGGTTATTTTGGATGGTGTAAAAGGTGATTTATCTAGAAATGGGAGGAGGACCTGGTTCGAATCCCCACACATTATCACTGTTCCTATTTTGTGTGTATTAATCACTTGTAATATATGTGAGAGGAATGGTGTAGGTTGTTTGTTAGGAGCGTAGTAGGAAATCACCGTGATTGCTGTATCCATTATATAACCCATGAGTATCAGGTATCTACCTTCTGGGTCTTTAATTTCTGATGATAAGGTGAATGGTGTGGATCGGTGAAATGCAATTAGAGTTCCCCTTTGCTTGGTACAGGCAGAAGCCGTGTAAATTTGTTGATAAAAAGGAGAAATATATTTTGGAGTAGAATCTTTGGTGAAGTGTGTTTCTTGGAGGCATACTATGTGAGCCTTCTTGTTATGGAAAGTACGGAAGGCTTTGGTCCTTTTTTGAAGGACATTTATTCCCTGAACATTCAGGGAAAGTATATTCAGTGGTGCCATGGCAATAGATCAAAAAGTTTTGACTTACTTTTTGTTATGCAGAGCTGACTGCGCAGATCAACCTGTGTGGACTGAAGAGATGAATAGATAGAAAAGAAACCAGTGAATTCTGGAGTAAAGAGTAAACAAAAAACATATGAGATTAGATGATACATTGTATAAATTATTTTTTGCAAGTAATCACAATTTACCCGTGAAAGAGAATAAATATCTCTCTCAGGGGAATAAGTGCCTTCGTCACACTCCCACATAATATGGTTGGGAGAATGAGGAGGGCTAATGGGGGTACACGGATCTTCCACTTACAGGAGAGAAGTGCTATGTCAAAAGACATCAAAATGATGTTTCATTAATTGGAGTGCAGAATATAGTTTTTGTTGAAATTATTTATTCCAGGGTGGTTGTATATGGTTAGTCTTGCCCTAGGCTAAATAATTCAGTTAGAAAGGTACTGTTAATAACTTTGGTATTGATGAAGATAGTTTGAATTATTTTGGGATTTTAACCCTTTTAGAGTAAACAATTACATATTTTATTCATATGTAACTGTTTAGATATGTTAACTCATAAAATTGAGGTTGTATTGCTTCAGATTAGAATAAACAAAAACATAATTCTAGGAACTAGTTAGGTAATAATATATTTGTTTTAAGAAAAGAAAGAAAAAGCTTCCATTACTTCTGGATTATTGAACATATTTGTCCTAAAAAGTAATAAATCTATTGTTATTACCTGATAATATATAACTGAACAAGAATTTCCTTATTTCACTTATATATTCTAAGGCTATATGAATCAGAAGTAATAAGAAATATAACTGGAATGTAACATGATCCCACACAGTGTGTGACTATCAGAATGCAGTTACATTCAGTTATAAATATAGGTTTTTTATAGAGAACCATCTCTTAGTATAATAAATGAAGAGATATCAGGAATTAGGATGTCAGTCCATTGAATCTTCTTGGTCCATGGATGATGTGGCATAACGGCCTCTTTTGTGAGAATGATGATTCCCATTTTGTTCTGAAATTTTCTGGGTGCTGCCTGAAGGTGAAGATGATACCATTCTTCTGCGTGTGGGAGTGTTGCTGCTTGTGGGTTCTGTCAGATTTAATTTTAAAAGGGTTTGTTGTAGTTCATCTGCTGATCTGCTTTTGTAAATTGTACCTTGGTAGTTAAATCTGACTGAAAAGGGGAAGCCCCATTGATACATAATGTTGTGGCGTTGCAGTTCCATTAGTTGGGGTTTCATGGATCGTCTTTTAGTAATAGTAAGTTGGGATAGGTCAGCAAAAATTTGATAATTGTGTCCTTGAAAATTAAGTTCCTTTTTTTCTCTTGCAGCAATTAGTATTTGTTCTTTCGTTCTGTAATAATGAAATTTTGTGATTATATCACGTGGGGGTCCATCTTTCTTTTTGGCTGTGAGGGCTCTGTGTACTCTGTCCAGTTCTAAACGTTCCATAGGGATATCTGGCTTTAGTTCTTGTAATAGAACAGTAATAGTAAATTGCAGGTCTGTCACAGTTTCAGGTATTCCCCTTATGCGCAAGTTTGAACGTCTGGCTCTATTTTCGTAATCTTCGAGCTTAGTTTGAAGTATTAAATTCTCTTTTTTTAATTGTTCCAATTCTGTTATATTTTCTTGGGTTGTAATTTCAATTTCATCCATTTTTATTTCTAAGGCTGCTGTGCGGTTTCCCAGCTCTCTTATTTCTTTGGTTAGGCTTTTTGTTATTTGGTCTGAGGTTTGTTTTAAAGCCTTATGAAGCATCTTTTCAAATTGTAATAATATTACTGGGGATACTGAGGAGGCTTGTGGAGAAGTTTGTGAGAGGATTTGTTCTGTATCTGACTCAAATGGAGAGTCTTGCTGTGACATTTTCTGTCTGTGAGAGCGCCCTGATGCTGTATCTTGTGAGGTGACTGGAGCTGCTTCAGCTGCAGTGAGTGCCTGTGAGCTCTTTGTGAGGTGATTTTTATTTCTGCCACGGTTTCCTCCCAGTACCATATTTCCTGCCCAAACTTTCACAGTTTGTTCCCTGGGGCAAAAAGGTTCAAATGGATACCTTTTGAGCCTGCAGGCTCCGCTTTGTCCTTCTCTTCTCTCCTCAGCGGTGTGGAGCTCTAACAATGCATGTCTGCTCTGCTAGGCTCCGCCTCCTGCCCTCCCTATCTTTATATTTCCAAATGACAGTTCTGAAGGCAACAGCAGAGTATTAGGGAATTGTAGTGTTTGATAACTACTGTCACTGAAATAAAAATGTAAACAAATGCTACATGCTCCTCTGTTCCCCGCATGCTTCTCTTGTCCCCCCATGCTCCTTTCTTTCCCCCCATGCTGCTCTGGTTCACTGTGCTCCTCTTATCCCCCCATGCACCTCTGGTCCCCCGTGCTCCTCTATTACCCCCCATGCACCTCTGGTCCCCCGTGCTCCTCTATTCCCTCATGCAACTCTGGTTTCCCGTGCTCCTCTATTCCCCCATGCACCTCTGGTCCCCTGTGCTCCTCTGTTCCCCCCATGCACCTCTGGTCCTCCGTGCTCCTCTATTTCCCCTATGCACCTCTGGTCCCCTATATGCTCCTCTGTTCCCCTCATGCACCCCTGGTCCCCTACATGCTCCTGCTGATCTTGCTGTATCTAGCCCCCTACCCCAGTACTCAAACACAGGGTTACCCAGTGTGGCTATAGGACTACAAGTGCAAGCAGCGGTGTGATCAGAGCAATCCCCGCAGAACCCGTAGTATATGTCCTTGCTATGAGCAATACCGGTATATCACGATCCCCCGGTGTGACTGAATGCAACAAAGTTGTCTATTGTGACAATTCCTGCTATTATGCTAACCTTCCCATCTCTTAATGCCACTCCTAGTCAGCTACAATGGGTCCAACCTGCCATGCAGTAACAGTTTGTGCCGCCCAAGCAGTTAATGGACCTCAAATGAGTGGTGGTGCTGTTCGGAGATCTGGGATCGGCTGGCTATCTATGTATGTATGTCCACCCTGGGGATGTTGGTGACTGTGTTACATGGCGTATGCCATTCCTATGTGCAATCTGTCCTGATGAGGAGATACTGCCGTATTCACCAAGTCCACATACAGTATCTCACAAAAGTGAGGACACTCCTTACATTTTTGGAAATGTTTTATTATATCTTTTCATATGACAACACTGAAGAAATTACACTTTGCTTAGGGTTGTACTCACTTTTGTTGCCAGCGTTTTAGACATTAATGGCTGTGTGTTGAGTTATTTTGAGGGGACAGCAAATTTACACTGTTATACAAGCTGTACACTCACTACTTTACATTTTAGCAAAGTGTCATTTCTTCAGTGTTGTCACATGAAAATATATAATAAAATATTTACAAAAATGTGAGGGGTGTACTCACTTTTGTGAGATACTGTATGTATTGTATCAATATAAGCCGTTAGACTTTGCAAATACAGCCATGTGGCATATTGTACAATATGTATATTCACTTCCACTCTCTCCCAAATTGTAAGGGGGAGAGAGGTCAACACAGAGGCGTAACTAGAACCTTCAGGGCCCCGGAGCAAGAAACAATGATGGGCCCCCCTTCCATCCAACCTCAGGCTTCCAATTTTGGGAGGGTGTCCATGGACATCCTCCCAAAACCGTGCTTCCCGCATGACCCCTGGGACGTGCATCCAGCGCAATCACAGTGGCCCTTTACCATGTGATGTCAGCTGATCACATGTAAAAAGACTTGCCGGTTATTCGCAGCCCTTTCCTCCCACGCTGTGTCTGTGTTGGGAAAGGACTGCCATTAACTGTCAAGAATGTCAGTAAATTGTTTACACTGATAATCAGTGCCCCAATCATCAGTGCCATGTATCAGTGCCCATCAATGCCGCCTACAAGTGTTACCTATCAGTGCTCATTAATGCTGCCTATTAGTGCCCATCAAATCTGCCTATCAGCATCACCTATCAGTGCTCATTATTGCAGCGTCCATCCATGCCACCTATCGGTACTCTTCAATACTGCCCATCAGTGCCCATCAATACTGCCTTAGTTCTGCCTATCAGTGTTCATCAGTGCCCATCCGTGCAGCCTATGAGTTCTGCCTATCAGTGCTCATCAATGCCCATCATTGCCTCCTATCAGTGCAGCCTATCAGTGCCCCCTATCAGTACCCCCCTATCAGTGCCTCCCTTCAGTGCTCATCAGTAAATCCCATTGGTGCCTCCCATCGGTGCCCCCTATCAGTGCTCATCAGTAAATCCTATCAGTGCCTCTCATCGGTGCCCCTATCAGTGCCCCCTAGTGCCTTCTCAGTGCCCCCATCAGTGCCTCCTATCAGTGCCCACCAGTGCCCCCTATCAGTGCCCCCTAGTGCCTTCTCAGTGCCCCCTATCAGTGCCTCCCTTCAGTGCCCATCAGTAAATCCTATCAGTGCATCCCATCGGTGTCCCCTATCAGTGCCTCCCATCGGTGTCCCCTATCAGTGCCTCCCCTTCAGTGCTCATCAGTAAATCTTATCAGTGCCCATCAGAGCCCATCTGTGTCTATCAGTGCCCATCAGAGTCCTCTGTCTTCTCAGGACAGCACGGCTCTGAGCGGAGAGCGTGTCTCTCCAGTGGCATCACTAGGGTTGGTGTCACCCGGAGTGGAAAAAATTGGTGTCACCCCCCTCCACCAACTATAGCCCCCCTCAGTACAGACCCCCCTCCACTAACTGCAGACCCCTCTCTCAGTATAGACCCCCCACTAAGTACAGACCCTCCTCACTAAGTACAGATCCCCCTCTCGCTGTATAGATCCTCCTCACTAAGTACAGACCCCCCTCACTAAATACAGACCCCCCTCACTAAGTATAGCCTCCCTCATTGCAGACCCCCCATCTATCAGTATAGCCCCCCTCTATCAGTATAGACCCCCCTCAGTGCAGACCCTCATCTATCAGTATAGACTCCCCTCAATTACTATAGACCCCAGTGTAGACCCCTCTCCATCAATGCAGACCTCCCCTCCCTCATTGCAGACACCCCTCCATCAGTTCACACCCCCCCTCAGTACAGACCACCCTCCATCAGTTCACACCCCCCTCAGTACAGACCCCCCCTCCATCAGTGCAGGCCCCCCCACAATGCAGACCCCCCTCAGTGCAGACCACTCCCCTTCATCAGTGCAGACCCCCCTCATTGCAGACCACCCCCCTCCATCAGCACCCCCCCTCATGGTGCAGACCCCCCCATCAATGCAGACCCAACTCACTGCAGACCCCCACTCCATCAGTGCAGACCCCCACCCCATCAATGCAGACCCCACTCAGTGCAGACCCCCACCCCATCAATGCAGACCCCACTCAGTGCAGACCCCCGTCCCTACATCAGTGCAGAACCCACTCAGTGCAGACCCCCACCCCATCAATGCAGACCCCCCTCAGTGCAGACCACCATCCCTACATCAGTGCGGACCCCCCTCCCATAGCGTTCCCCCAGCACACATCTATTTGGATAAAAACTTTACAGACCTCAGAACAGCGCGGGATAGGCACAGCGGCATGTGTCCCTCGGACTCCTCCTCCTCCCCCTCCGTAAACAGAGAGGAGGGGGAGACGGCTTCGGTCTGCTCCACTGTGCGCAGGAATGTGTAGGGGTGAGGACTGTGTGGCGTGCAGTGTTAAATAGCGGTGCCGCTGCCCACAGGTGTCACCCCTCTGGCGGGTGTCACCCGGTGCGGCCCGCACCCCCCACCCCCCCCTGGCAACCCCTGTGCCGTCTCTCATGTAACAGCAGCACAGGCATCAATAGTTTGTTTTATTTCCCTCTCCGTGCGTCCTCTCTCGCAGGACACACAGCTGATCTTCTCCCCCCTCCCTCTCCTGTGTGCTCCGCGGGCAGTCAAGTGTGAAGCTAAGGAGCTCACATTTCCCGCGGAGCACACAGGAGAGGGGAGGGGGGAGAGGATCAGCTGTGTGTCCTGCGAGAGAGGACGCACGGAGAGGGAAATAAAACAAACCTGGGCCCTGTGAATAGCAACCCCGCTGGGCCCCGTCCACAGTGGCGGAATGCTGGGCCCCGTCACAAGTGCGACTGTGGCGACCCTGGTAATTCAGCCACTGGGTCAACAGTATGTAGTCACTATGACAGTCTCCAACACACACTCAGCAATTATAGCTCCCCACAGGTAAATTACACAATACATGAAGTCAATGTTCACTCATAGCAGGTAATTTGTATGCTCTAATTTGCTATATTGTCGGCATTCCACTCACCACTCTCTTCGACACAGGAAAGCTGTAGCTGGGTTGTCCACTTTGATGAATGCCTTCATTCCTTGATGTTATGAGACATAGGCTATGTGCCTTGAGTCCTCCAAGAGCTTTCGCACTGGGCAAGATACACTCTCCATCCCCGCAGGTCTGGTCAATCATGTCTCATTTCCTCCGCTGGGAGCAGTATTACACACTTGCACTCAAAAGACACAATTAGCCACAAGCAAAGGCATCATAGGGTAGCATTTATCAAGATTCCACTGGTAAAAAGTGCTAAAATACTCATAAAAACATGCCCATCCACAATGCAAGTTAAATAGCATGAAAAAGCCACTGTGCACTTACATGTGCACCGGATCAATGTTGCGGTGTGAGGTCACACTACTAGCTCCGCCCAATGTGTTTCAGGTGCATTGTGGATGGAGATATTTTAATGAGTATCTCAGCACGTTTTAATTTTGTTTAGCACTGTAAATTATATTTTGATTATCTTAAGGGGTGTTTGTATGTCAACCGGTATTGCAAGCTGCTATATTTATAAAAGCAGACTTTTATAATTTTATTGAGGTTTATTTGTGTCTGTGAGGCTGTCAGTTGTGGTACAGTAATTATTTTATTGTGGGTACAAGGACTGCTATATGTGTGCATTGTATATAGCAACTAGGCACAGATTCTGTTTAAAGATCCCCCTTTAAGCCCCCCCCACCCCACTGTTAGCCACAATGTGGCCATGCATACTGAAAGCGGTGGCGTTATTTTTCTTCTGTATTATCCTAGGGTGCCCCAGGTCTTTCATCATCCTAGTCATACTCACATTTAGTCACTCTGTTTGGAATTTTTCATCGTAAAGCCAGCAGATTACTTGTTCTGAGTATTGTTAATGTTTACATGCTGTTTACACTGCATAAATTTTGATTGTCGTAGTACATATTGTTTACACTGCTTAAATATTGATTGTCTTAGTTTATAATAGGAGTTTCTGTCATATTTCAGGATGTCAGTAAAAAAATGTGCTCAGTCAGTAAATTTGTCATGTTTTGTCAGTAAAAAAAAGTTGTGGTAGGTTGGCAACCCTGATGGGGACTAGTAATCACATTTTTTATTTTTTTTATGCTTGCTGGTGTTTCCCAGTGAAGTATGTCGACACTAAACTTGTCTACCAGTCCTCAGACAAATTCAAATATTCTCGTTTAAAACATGATGTGTATTGCAATTGATTCTTACACAGATTGTAAAACCTTTTTTTTGCCTCATATGAAGACTGTTAAACTAATATAGGCTTTGTATACTGAACTTGGAGAAGAGGAACATTTTTATCCAAGGAAACCTTTCTAAATCTTGCTTCTATATTCTAGCCAGCACTAGTTAACTGACATACTTGCTTTATATGGTAACATGCAAAATATTTATTTTGTTACAACACAGCACAAAAAGGGCATGCATATGTACTGTAATATATAAATATATATATATATATATATATATATATATATATATATATATATATATATATATATATATATATATATATATATATATATATATATATATATTATTCTATTAGCATTTTTTTTTACCCAAATGTTTCCCTATTTTTATGTTCTTGATTAATTTAGCTATCTGTTTGGTGAGAATGTGAATGGATATGCTGTTGCCATCTTTGGATTATACAAAGATTTTTTGAAGACTCTGCATGGATCTATGCAAAGAGAACAGGTATTTACAGCTCTCTTAACCCCCCCCCCCAAAAAGAAAAAAATACTTTACACTCTAGGTGTAGGCCATGGTATGTAGTATGAGGCTGGGGAGGAGAAAAGGTAGATGATGCTGGAGGCCTCTATATGACTTGGAGCAGCTTCTAATGCACACTGTGAGTGTGAGCTTATCAGTAGTAAGCAATATTAGTACAGCAGAGGATCTGTAGAACTCTGCAAGATGGAAGGTAAGACTGCAGTTCAGCTTTAAAGCTGAACTCAGTGCAAATAGCTAGATGCACAGATAGATTACATCTATTGTAGCTATTAGCCAGGGTCCACCAAAAGGCAGTAGAGCCAGCCCTCTTGTATGAGGCCTGGGCCCCATCAATTCAACAGGGGGGTTCGGGCACCTGACAAGCAGAAAGGTTGGCTCTACTGCCTTATTGGCGGCCCTGTTTGTACACATGAGTAGTGTTCTTGCTGACTTGGGGCAGTGCTGGCAATCATTGAAACCAATCCCAAGCCCCTGGCTTTCAGCTGCTGCAGGGATAGCCACAGGGGCCTCCTGCTGCTTTGATCACCCCCTCTACCCACTCATTCACATGGGTTCTTTGGCCCATACAGCATGAATGAGCGGTTTGTTTGTGCGGCTGGAGCCACCTGTTATTTTATGGGGACGCATTGGCTGTACGAACACAGCCACAGGTTCTAATCTGACAGTTGTGCAGGTGCGGGTCAGTGGCCCTGAATGAACACAGTCTGTGGTTAGGGCTGTACACCTGCATCCATACACCTGTCAAATTAGGACCTGCCGCTGTGTTTGTACAACTGCTGTGTCCCTATAGCATGTCCTTATAACATAGGCTGTCTGCAAACACACACAGCTCCAGCCCAAAAAAATGTGATTCTAACTATACAGGCCACAGCAATCATGTGAATGAGCCTCAAGACTACTCCTTAACTCAATATAGTTTTATCTCTTAGATTTAGCAGGAATTCTCTAACTTATGTTGTGTTTGTGTCCACTATTAATGATTTTGGTGTATTTTAAGTGGGGGTGGAGGGGGGGGGGCATATCAGGTAAACTCTGCTGGCTGGATCATTAGGTGAAAATAAAAGTAAAATGTCTAAAAAAAAGAAAACAAATGCAGCCACTACATCTAAGGATTGGTAAACTGCAATTTGTAGTCAGAGTCTTCACTTGGAAATGCGATAGTTCTAACTACCAAGACCTGAGGTGTGCCTTGGCCTGGCTGGTCAGTATGTCTAAAAGAGGGCATACCCTGAATAAATATGTATGAAATGTAAATGAAATGATGAAAATATGGGGGAATGGGTGGGTGGGAACCCGGAAATGATCCGACGAAGGATCTGATGATGGAGGAGGAGGGATATATAGCCCTCAGACTCCTCCTACAAATGCAGGCTAGCCTGCGGCCAGCCTTCTAACTTGTAGTCAGAATCTTCACTTGGAAATGCGATAGTTCTAACTAGCAACACCTGAGGTGTGCCTTGGCCTGGCTGGTCAGTATGCCTAAAAGAGGGCAAAAAGAGACACAAAGTAGGTGTGATGTGAAAGATTTAATGATGGGCCAGCAACAGCCATCCGTCGTGGAAACCTGGAAGACTACAAAGGGGTTTACGTATGTAGCTGCTAAACAGAGGATCTTCAGCGCCCCATGTACCTGATGATGAAGAAGGGACCCACTGTTCAGGACCTATGAAAGTTACCTCCGATCCAGACGAATAACCAGAAAAGCGGTTTGGGCTTCGAGCCTGGTTTGGCAAGTAATCTGGACATGAGAATGAACTGTTGTGGTGAGAGAATGCATGGGGAGAGGGAAAAGAGCAGAGGAGAACAAATACTTAATCAGACACCGTAACTGTGGAACCGTAATGAACCATGAACCTCTGGCTCATCCATCTATACTAATGATAGGGAAGTTGTAAGCGTAGCAAGAGAACTGCCTGTAGCACTAACTGGGAACTGAGCCAAGGGTAGGCGACAGGAAGTCTGAAACACCCTAAACCTGGTCGGTAACTGGTGGCCGTGCCAAAGAGAACATCCCTGACTTCCCTGAATACCCTTGACGGTTTAGAGAGGGTGAGTTGCAAAAAATGGACAGACTAACAGGAGTTGTAGGGGCCTAAATTGCTGGTCACCTGATGGATACTAGATAGCGTGGCAGATGAGACCAAATAGCTGAGGCAACATGCAGCGAAAGCCGGAGACATGAACCTATGAAACCTTCCCACCCTTGGTAGAAGCCCTTGGAATACTCTGGATAAAGAACCATTGTGGATCCTCGTGGATCCGTGCAGAGAGAGAGAGAGAGAGGCGGAGGCGCGAGGATAACCATGGGGTGATAAGAAGGTGGGTGGGCGGCCGGTCTCCCGGGTGGTGCCCGGCGTGAGCACCGAGAGAGGAACCGCCGCCACCACCACCACTGTAGCAGCCGACCGTCAGCAAGGACCCGGAAGTGACGTGTGTCGGCAAAACCCGGAAATGATCCGACGAAGGATCTGATGATGGAGGAGGAGGGATATATAGCCCTCAGACTCCTCCTACAAATGCAGGCTAGCCTGCGGCCAGCCTTCTAACATATTACATTTTTGTTTTTGGGTTTAACATCCCTTTAAAACCTCATGAGGGTCTTTGCTGTGTTTTTAATGCATTGGGCAGCCCATTAGAATGAATGGGCTGCCTTACTTGTAAAGCATGACAATATGCGAAAACAAGTGTGACACCCGTTGAAATGCTACACTAGTGGGAATGGGGGCTTATAGTAAGTGTATTTTGTTTTCTTTGTAAGCTCTGGTATCTGTTGTGCATGAATTTCTAAATGAAAAAAAAAATAATAATGATGTATATTCTTTATGTCATATTTATGGTGATGTAGGGAAATTTTTGTTCGTAACATAGAGAGATAGCTTTTATATGACTGGTATTTCTGATGGTAGTCCAGAACATGAATGCTGTCTGGTTATCTTGTTCAATTTGGTTATCTTGTTTGAAAACAAAAAAAAAATTAATGACATATGGCCAAAGAACCCTATTTCTTGTATATTCTGGCCATTAGTGAACAATACAGACTTCATTGTCTCATTGGTCAAAATGGTCTGGTGGTGGTAAAACCATGCATATTGAGTACAGTGTGTCACATTCTTTGCTGACTACACAAGACAGAAAAGGCTTAGGCTGGCTGAACTAGAGAAGACACTTGATTCTCGCATGGATGACTGTACAATGCCGGCTATTGTATTCTGATAGTCGATAGTCGACACCTGTAGCTGAACAGTGACTGCATCTGATTGCATGCAGGTGCTGTTTGGCAGTTTCTGGTCAGTTCCTTCACCAAAAGTCAATTGAAAAATTGACTTTTGTTGAACCCAGTGGTGCTGATGGGGCCATCTACTTAAGAAATTTAAAATTCAATCCGTGTATGACTAGGTTTACTATAACAACTTGGGCAATTCAGCTACAGAGTCCTGGAGCTCATAGAAGAATTGGCTTTCCTCATATATATTTACTCTATATATTTATTGGCAATAGTCCCTTCTGGTTACTGTAGAAGTGTAAATTGTATATAATGCTTTTTTTATATGAGATAAAACTCGAGCAACTCTGATTTTCTTATAGATCGTTAAAGGTGAAGGACAAGTAACCCTTACCAGAGAACAACTCTTAGAAGGTGTCAGTGATGAAAAGGAGCTGCTTGGTGTTTCTATATATGTGAATGTGACAGTATTTTCTTCAGGTAACTGTAATTATCTCTGTTGGCTTTGTATCACTTACTGATATAGACATAAGATTACTATCATTGAAATCCTTTGATCACAATATTATTGGTTAACTATTTAGGCAGTTGATGGGTTATGTCAGCAGGTATCACTCTTGAAATATTTTTGTGAGAAAAATAACATATTATTGTTTGTTTCACTAAAATTTATAGAATTGTTTTCTTTTCATGCAGGGCTGCTGATAGGGGGGACCACCAGCCCTGGTGTATGGGGCCCGATAACATAGGGGGGCCCCACACAGGGAGGGGGATTAGTGACAGATGACAATTGTGTTTCTTTTCCTCCAGTAGATGAAAGCTGCTCTCCTCTCCTTTCCTTGCTGCCAGTTTTTATCTGCTAAAAAAGAGACAGTCGTCCTTCACTAATCCCCCTCCCTGTGTGGGCCGCCTCCTTTCCTCTCAGCACTGGTTTTTAAGGTTATTTCTGCTCCTGAGTTTATCTCTCTAAATTAGGCTCCATGCACACTGATTTAAAATTCACTGCTTCTACAGGATTTTTGTGTTCTGTCTGTAGAAGCAGCTCAATGTTATCCTGTGTATCCATGCACATTAGGACGTTTACAGGCGTATTTTGAGCTCAGCGTTTAGAGGCAGGAAAAAACCTTCTGGTTTGCGTCTCTGATTGGAGATTACTGACAGAAAAAAACGTAAAACTCTCCTAAACTCGTCTAAACTTTGTACAAAAAAATGCTCTATATGAGCATTTTTTAATGCTAGGTGAATTGGAGTTTTTTTAAGCCCAGCGTGCATAGAGCCTAACTTTGTTTCTATCCCTCTGACCACACAGCCTGTATATTTTTTTGATCTCGCTCTTTTTTTTTGTTTATTAACTCAGTTTTATCTTTTAGATTTGGCAGGAATTCTATGAGTTATGTTGTATTTGTGTCTTCTAATAGTTTTATTGTATTTTTAGCGAAATATAGCTTTAATATTTTCTTGGGGGCCCTGTCAAGTAGTCTGTACGGGGCCCCGCGATTTCTATCAGCAGCCCTGTTTTCACGTGTAACACTCATATATTGAAATGTATATGATCGTGTAACACTGCGGTACTCTTTTGCAATATAGCTGTCTTCCAGCACATTGGTCTGGGTCCAACTATCACAGCTCCATCTGCATATAGATTTTATGTATGGTCCTTAATTATGGATTTCCTCTGGTTGCTCCAAGCTTCTTACACACTCCAAAAACACACTAGTGGGTAATGTTCAAAATGTTTCTAGCACGCAGGTTTGTGGTTAGTAGAGCCACTGTGCTGTTAGTTGGTAGACCTTTTTCTGACAGGTACCTGCTCCCATTTCAGCAATTCTCGCTAAGGTGAGAATAGCATAAGTTCACCCCCTTCCCCACCTGTAACCTCCTGGGACACGTCACAGTCCCAGGAGACTGCATGGACAGTCCAAAAGTGCGGCACGCTTCACGCATGCTATATGCAAAAACAGTTGTGGAAGGGACTCCAGGGATTTTTACCTGTGAGTCATTATTCCAAAAATAAGTAATTAGAAAAAGGAAGAACAAAACTGGGTGAACTATGATGGCTCTTGGTAATGAAAACGCATGCACTCACCAAATAAATGAATGTGGTAGGCATTAATCCATGCTTAGGATCCCGTCATCTTCAATCAAAGTCACTAGCTGAATGGGCAACGGGTATCCAAAACACCACACTAGATGTAAAAAAGTTCACCAGCAAGGAGCCCAAAAAAGATTTATGTGTAGTATTTATTGTTGTGCAAAGGTCCATACAAGCATTAAAAGCTTCATAAAATATCAGTGCATAAAAATAAGTGCACTTACAGTGGGGACGGAAAATATTCAGACCCCCTTAAATTTTTCACTCTGTTATATTGCAGCCATTTGCTAAAATCATTTAAGTTCATTTTTTTCCCTCAATAATGTACACACAGCACCCCATATTGACAGAAAAACACAGAATGGAGACGGTGGTGTGGCATCAGCTAAGTAATACCATAAGCATGGAAATAGTGCCTTCCCAACTAAGTTCACAGCACCTATAGGTCAACCATAGTCACAGCTAGGGCAATAATCCACACTGATGCACCTTAAAAAGAGGGGGAGACCTCTTCATAATGTATCCAAGATGGAAGCTGTCAAAAAATGTAACAACTCCCTTTGGCACACCACAGTGTGACCACTCTCCTATGTCAGATTCCACTTACTTTGAGTCACCCTACCTGTAATTATTGCCAAGAGACTCCACAAACACGATTGCACCACGGTCACTAAACTCAGGGGAAGATGAGTTCAACTGCACTTATAAAATGCACAGTCTATTTACCTTTAATAAATCAACTCAGTTACGTCCTGCCACCATTGTGGCCACATATCTATGCCCCAACAGGCTCTGCCCTGTTGCCAAACACATGACGGGTGGAGATCTCGCTCTGCACAGATGCCAGTGTATCCACCCCAGACTGAAATGCATCGGGGCAGACAAAGTGATGACGTCAACACACCATCACGACTCTGCCCAACATAGAGATGTGGGGCATGCACACAGTCAACAGTATGTCAAAGCTGCTGGAGCCACATCACTTACTGGCAAAATATGAAGAAAACAATGCAGTGGTCACAGGCAAAAATGCTCCAGTAGTGGGTTAAACTCTACATAACAGACAAAATAGATCATGATTAAAAGTGTAACTTTAATGCAATGAAAATCAAAAGTGTATTACATACAGAAATCAATCCATGTGAGGATTTATCAAATATGCATAGCAATTTTAAACATACATTCATTATGGAAAATTGATTATGGATCATCATATATATGAGAAAGGGAAAAACTTAACTGGTCATGAAATCCAGGAGTATGTATTGCTGTGAGATTGTGACCTAGCCTCCAACTGGAGAATTTGTTTGGCAAAATTACCACCCCGAAGATAAGGGTAGGCAATATCCAAGGCTAAAAGTGAATGACCATGCAGTTGATAATAATGGATAATGATGGATTTGAGCAAAGTGTCTGTCAACTGGACTTGTGAGGCTGCAATTGGGGATGTCATACGCATGACTATAAATTCATAAAAGCTTTTCCATTTTATAAGGTAAACCACCCTTGTGGTTTGACAGCTGACAAAATTCCCAGTTCTCAGATTTCTGCTATTTGGTAAAATTAAATCTTTTTCAACGTTGATAAATTTGCACTAAGGACACATGTTGCAATGTTTATATTAGACTGCAATATACTACACTGTGATGTGCATGCGGTAATGCTACAAACAGAATGTGCTGCTTCTAGCGGGCCTTTTCAGAGGCTGCTTACCACCTCATTACCCATTAAAAACTTAATATTTTATTCCTAACACATTCTTCTGTTGAAATCATTATGAAATTGACTCTAGCATTGTTTATTCTTGCTTCATTTCAGAAGGTGACTATGTTCAGGTACACAAAACCAACATCAGGATTGTCTCCTCACCTTACAATATTGCAATCACCAGGACTCCGAAATATTTCAAGCCTGGCATGCCTTTAGAGATCACGGTATGGTAAACATTGTATCTGGCACATTAAAAAACATAAGTTAGAACAGTTAATTAAGTTAACACTTTTATACAGGCTATATTAATGGCCAACCTACAACAACACTACAACACTACAACAATACTCCAAAAGACCTATTTATATTATAGTGTTGTATTTGTGCTATAATACTGGATCACAGCATGCCAACAAAACATGAAAACTAATGATGGGCCGAACACCCCCCTGTTTCGGTTTGCACCAGAACTCCTGAACATGAAAAAAGTTTGTACCCGAGCCGCAAACCCTATTAAAGTCTATAGGACCTTAATTTGAAAAATCAAAAGTCCCTATTTTTAAGGCTAATATATATATATATATGACATTTTCTTGTATTTCTCTTCTGATTCAATGATTTATAAATGCACATGACATCATATTAAAATTTATTATAACATTATGGTCTTCCATGTTTTGTTTTGAAAGGTTTTAGTTACAAATCCGGACATGACGCCTGCAGTCCGAATTCCTGTAGAGTGTGGAAAGGAATTAGGAGTCACGTCTGAAGAGGGTCTGGCACATATTACTGTCAATACACAAGGCAGAGATAAAAAACTAGAAATAACAGTAAGTTTCCATATATGCATCTGTTTAATTTTATGTATTTATTAACAGCAGTTATAAATATCTTGATTTTCTCTGATTCCATTCCTGTGTCAACTTCCTATGTATTTAAAAAGTAAAGTTTTTAGATGCTAGTAAAAAAAAAATGTCATTAACAAGAATAAAGTCATTCCATACTAAGATATGCAAAGTTAGAAGTAAAGCACCCCTTTGCTTAGATGTCAATATTAACTAAATGGGGTGTAACTAGTACTTTTAAGCTGGCTATATCCAGTCAGCTGAATGAGCGAACTCCAAAGATTCCACCATCCACACAGCATGAATTGACAAATCTTTTCCTGCCAGGTGACAGCTTTTAGAATATCTGAACAGTGACTGCAGTTGATTGGCTGCAGTCACTGTTCAGCCAACCTTTTTCTGCCTAGCTGCTTTGATTTCGCAATAGAAAATTGTTGAGCTGGGTAGTGTCAGCAGGGCCACCCAGGTAAATTGGCTGTGTATGGCCAGCTTAAGATTTTTCCCTCTGCATAATTAGGGGGTGAAAAAAAAAACTTGGCTGGAGTTCTACAATATGAAGATAGCTGAAGTGTGCATCCTCTATTCATTACATTTCTGCATTACATGCATATTTCCCTATGTTTTGACTTTTTTAAAGTCTAACTCTAAGTTTTCTGCCATTTTAAATTGTTTGTTTGGGCCAAGCTGTTTTAAAGTAAGATCAATACACACCAGGGTCCTGAAGAAGCAGACCTGCTCCGGCAAATGCGTAGATCTGTAGAGTGTTGTATATTTATAAATTGATCAGCCTTGTTGGTGATATGGTTGTATACAATTAATGGCTGACCTTGTAGAAAGCGCTACATATACTTTCCCGCCACCACAGATTTCTACTACAGTAAGGGTAAAGGCCAAGTGATCGAGTGCTGATGTCATTTTCACTGCATGTGTGTGCTCCCTGCTCTCTTGTCCACAGTCACAGCCTACAGTCTAGAGAAAGCACCATCTCACTGCTGCTTCAGCTCTTGAAACACCACATGGATCTCTGGTTCCACTGGTTCCACTGTCCTCCTATGATGACTTCACCACCTCCAGCCACCTGAAACCCCCACATTGGGCCTAGTTGTTTTACCGCTATGCAGGCACAATATGTCTTTCCAAAGACACACCCCCATGTCCACAGGGACCTCATGTCCACTCTGTACTTACTAGCTGTTTGTGCTCAGCTACTGGAGCACTCTGCACAGAGACACTCTAAGCACACTCTGGCACCATCCCTTGCAGAGCCTGAGGAGATAGGAAAATCCTGGACTGCCGCACTCCGTGAAAAAGCATTTTTATTGAAAACTGTAGATAAAATCCCAAAATGCAGACAAATAACAAAAAGTGGACACAACGGGAATCAAATGGCTAACGTGTTTCACATCAAATGATGCTTACTCATAGCTAATTTGATGAAAAACCAAATGTGTATATATAAAGGAAAAAAAGGGAGGGGAAAAGATAAATCACCAATCCGTCATAACGGGCAATTAGGTAGACACACCTACTACACAATTGGAGCTAAAAATCCCAAGGATGAGATGCACCTAGGAGTCCAAAAAAACTATGATACCAATGCCAGGTATAATAAGAAACAAGTGGCATTAATAAAGCAAATACATAAAATGTATATGACCCATTACGGTGCACTCATGAATGGGATAAAGCAAAAAGACAACACAAAATACAAAAATACATATCATTTTGAAATATGCAAGATGTCAATTGCAGTGTAATAATCTTAAGTCCAAAGAAAAAATGCATGCAGAAATATATTTGTAATACAAAAAGTAGTGAACACATAATAAAAACTTCATGAACTACATTGATCCCATTGTGTGGATCTCATATATTGATGACAGAAGAGCGTTTTCATATGACTCAGAGAAAGTATATGTATAATGAAAATTAAAGTAGTAATAAAGTAAAAAATATGAAACAATACTGTGTTAAAAATTTGTTAAAAATATTCTTATTAAGGAGATGTTGTCTTGGATACACTGTTACTTATGGCTTACTACACAAAGTAGCAATTGCTTCTGTAGAAAAGATAAACTCAAAGAATGATGCCTGTAACAAGTGTTCAAAAAGCCTGTTCCCTAACTCCATATTTAATTATATAATGAAAACAGCCAAATGGATCAAAAACCAAGAAAACCGAAAACTAAGAGATTTTCAAAGTTTCTTTCAGAACTAAAGTTGAAGAAATAAACAGGGAGTGACAAAAGGAAAGGATATGTAAAGGGGAAAAAAGATAAATGGATTGCGATGCGGAGATGGTGAGCGGAGACGCAGCGAGGCCTGAGTCTCACTTCCTCCGCTGCAAACCAAGACCGCACCGCTCTCAGAAAAAGGCAATGATTAAAGATGAGCAAAAATAATGACTGATAAGCAAAATGAAATATAGTGCCCATTACTTCAAAAATTCTACTTTTGAGTCATGCAGTGGATAGTGAAGGATAAATAAACTACTAAACTTATCGTGTCCTGCAGAAAGAAAAGCAACCCGCATACGTGGCTCTGAAAAGATGGTAGAAACAAATAGCCAAGGGTACTCTATTGATAAAAATGGGATACATCCCATTCAAAATTGAGTCCCAAAGGGCATCTAGTATTTAAAAAGAAGATCCAACGGAGTTCCCTTTTGCACAGGATATTAAATTTATCACCACCTCTAGGTGGTTTAACAATTTTATCAGTTCCTTGAATCACAAGGCTGGACATATCCTTCTGACGGGCAATGTTCCAATGTCTAGCAACATTAGTGGCATGATCCTTTTCTATAACATAAAGATGGTCGTAGAGACGATCCTTAAGTCTCCATGTTGTTCTGCCTACGTATTGTATGGAGCAAACTGTACAAGTGATAGCATATATGATGTAGCGTGTGTTACAATTAACAAAAGAATGGATCTTATGGATTTACCCGTAGATGTAGACACTACGGTATCACCCTCTTTAATAAACCCTCTTTAATAAAGTACAACCACGACCACCACATTTGAAAGTTCCTTGAAAGGATAACCAATTTTTAGTGATGTCTCTACTCGAGAAAAAACTGGGTGATAAAAAGTTGCCAAGGGATGGGGCATTTCTGGATACAGTGCGGATGCCTTTAGTTAGGATCTGTGAGTATACTGGATCATGAGATAAAACTGGGAGATATTTCGCTACAATCTTTTTTATTTTATGAAACTCCAAGCTATAGGGAGTAGAGAAAGTGGGAACAAAATTAGCATGTTTAAAACCATGAGCTCTGGCAGGTTTATCCGTCAGTAGTTTAGAACGGGGTGTCCCTTGAGCTATAGACAACCCTCTTTTTATGGTGGACTTAGAGTAGCCTCTTTCCTCGAACCTAGCAGACATCAGGGCAGCTTTCCGATCAAAATCTGCTTGTTTGCTGCATAGCCTCCTAAGTCTGAGGAATTGACCTATAGAAATGCTGTTGATGGCGTGTCTCGGGTGACTGGAGTCAGCCCGTGAAAGTGTGTTACCCGCACTGGGTTTTCTATATAAGTTAGAAATGATATTATCATTCTCCCCAGTTAACAGAACATCCAAGAACTCTATTGATTTAGCATTGAGTTTCCCTGTGAACCTCAGGTTCAGCGTGTTATCATTCATGTATTCTAACCACTGTTCCATATTGACATGTGGGTCTGAAACAATAAACAAAAGGTCATCTATATATCTACAGTAAAATATGGTGTCTTTACGGCGGGGACTACCCGTTCCAAAGATGCAGAGTCTCTACCACCATCCCATATAAAGGTTGGCCGGGGAGGGAGAAAATTTCGCTCCCATAGAGTCTCAGCATCTCTGGAGGTAGTAGTCCCCGTCAAACATAAAAAAATTATGGGTAAGTAGATATTCTAAACACATGATGATGAACTCCTGCATGGTTAGAGAAAAAAGACCAGACCTATTCAAGAGAAATGAAATGGCTTGCAGACCCAAATCATGCGAAATAGAGGAATACAAATTACACACATCACATGTAATCCAACTGAAGCCATCTTCCCATATCCTATTATTGAGTTTAGATAATAATTGCTTAGTATCCCGGAGGTAGCCAGGTAACTCAATGATCAGAGGCTGCAATTGTTGATCTACCCATTGACCTAGACGCTCATTGAGCGAGCCGATACCCGCTACAATGGGTCTGCCTGTCAAGGGTGTCAAGCCCTTGTGCAATTTGGGAAGGTGATGGAATATGGGCATTACAGGAAAAGCGGGAATGAGCATTTCTTTGTCTTTAGATGTAAAAATGCCTATAGAGACGGCTCGGCCCAGGAGGGTGGAAAGTTTGCCTTTAAAAGTGTCAATGGGGTCACCCTTAAGTTTGTGGTAAGTTGTTGTGTCTGACAACTGCCGTAGAACTTCTTCTCTGTATGAAATAGCATCTAATACCACCACTGCTCCTCCTTTATCAGCGTTCTTAATAACTATGGAAGAGTTTATGTAACTCATCAACAGACAGTTTTTCATCAACAGAAAGATTATCACTTCCATGGTTACAGATATTCTTGGCTAGATTGGACAGATCTCTCTCAACCATCTTTTCATATAAGTCCATATCTTTCCCTCTTGAACTTATAGGATAAAAATCTGATTTAATTTTGAAAGACACTGGGTTGTGACCAGTGTTATCCTCAATTATGTTACAGTCTGATTCTGTTGCAAGATCAGAGAGGTCAGTTAATGCACAAACATCAATAAAAAGTGTTGGAGAAGAGATTGACTCACCAATTGGCAATAGGTCCAATGATGGATCAAATCGGCTGTCCTCACCATCAATGAAGTAATGCTTCTGCAGGGTTAAGGTATGTGCACGTCGATTAACATTAAGGATAGTGCCAAAAAGATCAAAATGATTTGAAGGGCAAAAGTTTAAGCCCCTAGATAGAAGTGAGATATCTGTATTGGATAGGGAATTTTTACATCTAAAGACAAAGAAATGCTCATTCCCGCTTTTCCTGTAATGCCCATATTCCATCACCTTCCCAAATTGCACAAGGGCATTGACACCCTTGACAGGCAGACCCATTGTAGCGGGTATCGGCTCGCTCAATGAGCGTCTAGGTCAATGAGTAGATCAACAATTGCAGCCTCTGATCATTGAGTTACCTGGCTACCTCCAGAATACTAAGCAATTATTATCTAAACTCAATAATATGATATGGGAAGATGGCTTCAGTTGGATTACATGTGATGTGTGTAATTTGTATTCCTCTATTCCGCATGATTTGGGTCTGCAAGCCGTTTTATTTTTCTTGAATAGGTCTGGTCTTTTTTCTCTAACCATGCAGAAGTTCATCATCATGTGTTTAGAATATCTACTTACCCATAATTTTTTATGTTTGACGGGGACTACTACCTCCAGAGATGCGGAGCCTCTATGGGAGCGAAATTTTCTCCGTCCCTGGCCAACCTTTATATCGAATGGTGGGAGAGACTCCGCATCTTTGGAACCAGTAGTCCCCGCCGTAAAGACACCATATATTACTGTAGATATATAGACGACCTTTTGTTAATTGTTTCAGACCCACATGTCAATATGGAACAGTGGTTAGAATACATGAATAATGACACGCTGAACCAGAAGTTCACAGGGAAACTCAATGCTAAATCAATAGAGTTCTTGGATGTTCTGTTAACTGGGGAGAATGATAATAATCTAACTTATATAGAAAACCCAGTGCGGGTAACACACTTTTACGGGCTGACTCCAGTCACCCGAGACACACCATCAACAGCATTCCTGTAGGTCAATTCCTCAGACTTAGGAGGCTATGCAGCAAACAAGCAGATTTTGATCTCTAAGTCCACCATAAAAAGAGGGTTGTCTATAGCTCAAGGGACACCCCGTTCTAAACTACTGACGGATAAATCTGCCAGAGCTCATGGTTTTAAACAAGCTTATTTTGTTCCCACTTTCTCTACTCTCTATAGCAGGGGTCTCAAAGTACCGGCCCGCGGGCCATTTGCGGCCCGCGGACCGGTTAAAAATGGCCCGCAGGCAGGGCTGATAAAGGACTAGAGGTCGACCGATATTTGGCCATTAGGTCGATATATAGCACTGGCCGCTGCTCTTCCTTCCTTCTCCACACTCAGCGCTTGATGCTTGTGTGAAACTGACACGTAACAGGAGGAGAGAGACAGAGGGATCTGTCAGATTTGAGGTTGATGTCGGGGGTGGGCGGGACCCGGCCGGGGTGGGCGGGACCCGGCCAATATCAAACACCAGCCAATGGGATCTGGGCGGGCAGCTACGTGTATGTGGCCCGCCCCTTTTCTTAAGCAGCCCAATCATTGGCTGGTGTTTGACAGCTGCTGGCCCCGCCCACCTCGGCCGGGTCCCGCCCACCCCGACATCAACCTCAATTCTGACAGATCCCTCTGTCTCTCTCCTCTGTGCTACGTGTCAGCTTCACACAAGCATCAAGCGCTGAGTGTGGACAGCTCCTTGTCAGTTTCACACACTGTTACACTCCGCTCAGTGTGAAACCTGCCAGTGGCACCTGCCTGTGCCAATCAGTGCCATCTGTCAGTGCCATCTGTCAGTGCCAGCTGCCAGTGCCACTGCCAATCAGTGCCACCTGCCAGTGCCAACCAGTCTGCCATTGCCACCTGCCACCTCCAACCAGTACCACCTGCCAGTGCCACCTGCCACCGCCAATCAGTGCCACCACCAACCAGTGCCTGCCAGTGCCACCGCCAACCAGTGCCCCTGCCAATCAAAGCCACCTGCCAGTGCCACCTTCCGCCACCTGCAAGTGCCACGCCAATCAGTGCCACCTGCCAGTGCCAACCAGTGCTTGCCAGTGCCACCTGCCACCACCTGCCAGTGCCACGCCAATCAGTGCCACGCCAATCAGTGCCACCTGCCAGTGCCACGCCAATCAGTGCCACCTGTCAGTGCCAATAGTGCCACCTGCCAGTTCCAAACCAGTGCCACCTGCCAGTTTCAAACCAGTGCCACTTGCCAATGCCTGCCAGTGCCACCTTCCAGTGCCAACCAGTGCCACTGCCAATAAGTGCCACCTGCCAGTGCCATTGCCAATCAGTGCCACCTGCCAGTGCCATCTGTCAGTGCCAATCAGTGCACCCTCCAAACAGTGCAACGTGCCACCTGCCAGTGCCACCTGCCAGTGACAGACAGTGCCACCTGCCAGTGCCACCTGCCTAAGCCAACCAGTGCCATCTGTACTGAGGACATCAAGTGTTTGGTAGAGTGACAGGAGCAAGCAGGGAGGAGTGGAGTGGGTGAGGTTTTTTTTTTTTCAAATCGGCCTAAAATATCGGCCACAAAAATCGTCATCATATATCGGCCATCGGCTTTACCTCTCCATCTCTTCTGTCCTCTCCGCTGCACGCTGCTGCAGCCCAGAGAGAGAACAGAGCTGAGAATGGAGCGGAGGAAGGATCCGCTCATCGATCCGCCCACCTAGGCATTGACGATCGACCAGAGCTCCAAACCAGGGTCCTGCTGCCACCTCAGGGCGGGAGATTGTGTTCTCTGGGTCCCCTGTCACTAGGCCTGTATGGAAGCCAGGAGGAGAGGATTTGGGAGGCAGATGATCCTGACTGCCAGGAGAGGTGAGTGAGCCATCACACTGAGGCAAAGTCCTTAGTGGGGTGACTGGGGTAGAAATTTGTGCAGTGTGGGGGGTATTTTATGCAGTGTGGAGGGTGATTGTGCAGTGTGGGGGGTAATTGTGTAGTGTGGGGGTATTTTATGGAGTGTGGGGGGTATTTTATGGAGTGTGGGGGGTATTTTATGGAGTGTGGGGGGTATTTTATGGAGTGTGGGGCTATTTGTGCAGTGTGTGGCTATTTGTGCAGTGTGGGAGGGGTAATGCTGGGTAGTTAATAATGCGTTTGCTGACACCAATGCTGGGTTAATAATGCGCTTACGGACACCAGTACTGGGTATAATGCGTTTGCTGACACCAGTGCTGGGTATAGTATAGTATATTATTGCTGGTATAGTTCATTGCTTTTGAAGTTTTAAAAGTTTGCATGCGGCCCCCCATGGGATATGAAAACTTGTCATGTGGCCCTCAGGCAATTTGAGTTTGAGACCCCTGCTCTATAGCTTGGAGTTTCATAAAATAAAAACGATTGTAACGAAATATCTCCCAGTTTTATCTCATGATCCAGTATACTCACAGATCCTAACTAAAGGCATCCGCGCGATATCCAGAAAAGCCCCATCCCTTGGCAACTTTTTATCACCCAGTTTTTTCTCGAGTAGAGACATCACTAAAAATTGGTTATCCTTTCAAGGACCTTTCAAATGTGGTGGTCGTGGTTGTACCTACTGTTCCTTTATTAAAGAGGGTGATACCATAGTGTCTACATCTACGGGTAAATCCCATAAGATCCATTCTTTTGTTAATTGTAACACACGCTACATCATATATGCTATCACTTGTACAGTTTGCTCCATACAATACGTAGGCAGAACAACATTGAGACTTAAGGATCGTCTCTACGACCATCTTTATGATATAGAAAAGGATCATGCCACTAATGTTGCTAGACATTTAAACATTGCCCATCAGAAGGATACGTCTAGCCTTGTGATTCAAGGAATTGATAAAATTGTTAAACTACCTAGAGGTGGTGATAAATTTAATATCCTGTGCAAAAGGGAAGTCTGTTGGATCTTCTTTTTAAATACTAGATGCCCTTCGGGACTCAATTTTGAATGGGATGTATCCCATTTTTATCAATAGAGTACCCTTGGCTATTTGTTCCTACCATCTTTTCAGAGCCACGTATGCGGGTTGCTTTTCTTTCTGCAGGACACGATAAGTTTAGTAGTTTATTATCCTTCACTATCCACTGCATGACTCAAAAGTAGAATCTTTGCAGTAATGGGCACTATATTTCATTTTGCTTATCAGTCATTTTTGCTCATCTTTAATCATTCCCTGTTAGTACTTTTTCTGATAGCGGTGCAGTCTTGGTTTGCAGCGGAGGAAGTGAGACTCAGGTCTCGCTGCGTCTCCGCTCACCATCTCCGCATCGCAATCCATTTATCTTTTTTCCCCTTTACATTTCCTTTTCTTTTGTCACTCCCAGTTTATTTCTTCAACTTTAGTTCTGAAAGAAACCTTGAAAATCTCTTAGTTTTCGGTTTTCTTGGTTTTTGATTCATTTGGCTGTTTTCATTATATAATTTAAATATGGTGTTAGGGAACTGGCTTTTTGAACACTTGTTACAGGCATCATTCTTTGAGTTTATCTTTTCTACAGATGCAATTGCTACTTTCGGTAGTAAGCCATAAATAACAGTGTATCCAAGACAACATCTCCCTAATAAGAATATTTTTAACACATTTTTAACACAGTATTATTTCATATGTTTTACTTTATTACTACTTTAATTTTCATTATACATATACTTTCTCTGAGTCATATGAAAACGCTCTTCTGTCATCAATGTATGATATCCACACAATGGGATCAATGTAGTTCATGAAGTTTTTATTATGTGCTCACTACTTTTTGTATTACAAATATATTTCTGCATGCATTTTTTCTTTGGACTTAAGATTATTACACTGCAATTGACATCTTGCATATTTCAGAGTGATATGTATTTTTGTATTTTGTGTTGTCTTTTTGCTTTATCCCATTCATGAGTGCACCGTAATGGGTCATATACATTTTATGTATTTGCTTTATTAATGCCACTTGTTTCTCATTATACCTGGCATTGGTATCATAGTTTTTTGGACTCTTAGGTGCATCTCATCCTTGGGATTTTTAGCTACAATTGTCTAGTAGTTGTGTGTCCACCTAATTGCCCGTTACAACGGATTGGTGATTTATCTTTTCCCCTCCCTTTTTTCCTTTATATAAACACATTTGGTTTTTCATCAAATTAGCTATGAGCAAGCATCATTTCATGTGAAACGCATTAGCCATTTGATTCCCGTTGTGTCCACTTTTTGTTATTTGTCTGCATTTTGGGATTTTATCTACAGTTTTCAATAAAGATGTTTTTTCACGGAGTGCAGCAGTCCAGGATTTTCCTATCTCCATAGATTGTGCATTGCCAGCACCCAGAAGTTTGCAGTAGGGCGGGAGTATCCACCAAAGCACGGAGGCTTAGAGAGCGGCATCTCCTTTTCACTTGCAGAGCCTGACTCTGAGCCTGTTTTTGGGGTACTGCAGTCTCCTACCTTTGACTTGGATTTACAGGGGTTGTTTTAAACCTTATACATGCACTTTGTATTACCCTACATTTGGCTATTGCAGGCTTTGTATCTTTTGGAGCTTCAAAGACTTTTCACTTTCACCAGCTTTATTCTAATTTGCAGACTGTAAATAACCTGAAGGGACCTGTGACTCATTTGAGAATGTGGCAGAGCTTTGCCTTTGAGAGATTTCTTAATCTGTGGTCTGTTCCCACTGCCGGTGCACCATTGATCCATGTTAACAGGAATACCACTAAACGGGTTGAAGGTTTTTCTTACCGCTAAGGATTTCACAGACTGTCAGGGTCCCTCCATAAACACCAGTATGAATTGACTGGTGTAGCTCTATTTCCTATGTTGCCAGTAATTTTAATCTGACAAACCATATCAGAATGTGTGGATTTTCTTAAAGGTGATCCCTTCACCCCTGGGGGAGGTCCCCATTTCCTGGAAGCTGAAGCAAATGTCCACAAACTTGTACTTTAGTTGTGATTGTTTATTACAAGCATTTAAGCTTGTGTCTTGTATATGACTGATACACATTCAGATGTGCAAAGCACTTTGGCTGTGCATTTGGCACGCTAGTGCTGCTTTCAAGCAGCATCTGACCTGATTAACCTGCAAGGGATGTTGTCTCTTTGACACTTCTCCTTTTTTTTTTTTTTTAATTTCTCCATATTTTTCTTTTTTTTTTTTTTTCTTCAAAGATTTTATTGAATGTAAGGAAACATTACAGAAATACAGATACATCAATGGTAGGTAAGTATAATACAATTACAAGAGTATATAACCAGGACTTTTTGAATAAACCAACAGCAAACTATTAATCTAATCCGAGACTAGTTTAACACTGATGATGACATAGTGTAATAGAGTTGTGTGTAGGGAATATTAGTCTGATATTTGTGTTGGGAGGAGGGGAATTATGTTTTACAGCTTAGGAGCTAGTAACGGGAAGAGTGTTAACAATGTTGACTTTACTTTTTGTGATATCAAATTGGTGGTGATTGCCTATCAATTTTGTTATAGGTTAGTTTAGGGAGTTAAATTCTCTTGTGTATTTGTTGGTACATATGTACATGTGTGTGTCCAGCACACTCTCGTTTAGCCTGGTCTATGGGTTAGTTGAGGGGGGGGGGGGGTGAGATAGGGTAACGGGAGGTGGGAAGGTATAGGGTTCGTATTAATGCCAGAAGTCACTGGAGTAGTGTTTTGGTTTTTATTTGTAACTGTTATTTCTTATTTATGTGCATGTAATTTTATAGGGAGAGCTAAGTGAGTTTCCCCATGCGAGGAGTAGGCATATCGTAAACGTCTTCAGTAATTTGGCCGGTTTGAGCGTGGTAAATTGTTTTTGGTATAGATTTATGGCTTAGTGTCCCTCGTATGTAAGGGTCAGATGTTTGAGCATGCATCTTTTGCAGGTATTCTGTAGTTGATTTAAAGTAGGTCCAGCAGGCCCAAAGCATAGTGAACTTATGTGGTAGGTTTCGGGATATTGCAATAAGTTCTTCCATTTCTGCGATTTTATTTATTCTTATAAACCAGTCTGATATGAAGGGTATTCTAGGAGTGCCCCATAGCGGTGGTATGCACATTTTTGCTGCGTTTACTAGCATCATAGCTAATGATCTAAAATATGGTATATCATCTGGTTGCTGAAGGTGTAGAAGGAACTGTGCAGGTGAATAGTCTAGCTTATATGTGGTCATTTTTTCAATTAGTTTGTGGACTTGATTCCAGAAAACCAGGATTCTAGGGCAAGTCCACCAAATGTGTAGGAGGTCACCTAATTCACTCTGACACTTCCAGCACTTATTTGATTGGGATATATCAATCTTGTGTAAGATAGAAGTGGTACGATACCAACTTGAGATTACTTTGTAATTTGCCTCTTGGGTAGAGACATTTATAGAGCCTTTATGTGCATTTCGGTATATTGTATCCCAAGAGCTGCTTGAAATTTCTATATTTAGATCCTTGTTCCAGGCTTTGCAGGCTGTTCCCTCATCCGTCTGAGTATTGTTCCAGAACATATTATGTATCAGGGAGATGGTATGGCATTGTGGTGTGTCGCTAAGGCATAGTCTTTCAAATTCCGTAAGGGTTTCAGACAAGTCCGTCTTACTTTTTATACTGTCCACAAAATGCATGAGTTGCCAGTAGTTTAGTATGCTTAGTTTGTGCGTGGTTCAGGTCGTATCTATTTGTTCTCGGGTTAGTAGTTTGCCTTCATGTATGATGTGATATATACGTAAGCCTATGTCTGGTTGTATGCGGGATAGTGGATGACGGTCCATCCCAAGGGCAAATTGTGGATTGAACAAGATTGGCGTGAGGGGGCCTGAAGTTTTGGTAAGCTTGAATTTGCGGTTGGACTGCGTAAAGCATTCCAACGTGGGGCCTATCATTTTTGATTTTTGCAAAAATGTTTAGGTCGGAGTTTAATAGGGAGATAGGTCGATAGTTTGAGGCTAATTAGCTGTCTTTGCTAGGTTTGGGAATTACACATATATGTGCTTCGAACAGGGTGTTGGATGTTGTACTGGGTTGGGATAGTAGGTTAAAGGCTCTTAAGAAGGGGGCCGTTAATAAATTTGAGAAAGTTTTATAATACGTCATGCAAAACCCGTCCGGGCCCGGAATTCTACCTGGTTTCATTTGTTTTATAGCTGAAAGGAATTCTTCTCCTGTTATGGGACCATCTATTAATTTTGCTTGCTTCGGGGAAATAGGTCTAGGGCTGTTTTGTGTAAGGAATTCTGTGATGATATCTTCGTGTGACCTATTGTCCGATTGTGGTTTTTGTTCAGGGGGAAGGTTATACAAATCTGAATAGTATTGGGCAAAGTGGTTTGCAATGTCGTCGCTTTTGGATAATGTTGTGGTCGAGGACGATCTGATTTTGTGTATTGTAATGTTCGCTTTTTTAGCTTGCAGGGCTCTGGCTAGAAGGTTTCCATTTTTATTACTGTGCTCATAGAAGAGTTTTTGGGACAGGATAAAGTTTTCCCTGGTCTTTTTCCCTAGTTCTTCTTTGAGGTGATTTCGTGCTTGTTCCTGTTCCTGTAGGGTGGAACGGGCCTTAGTTAGTTTGTGTGCCTGTTCCAATTTCAGTATTTTGTTTAGTAAGTCATTAGTTGCTTCCTGTTGGGAATGTTTACGCATGGCTGCAAGTTTGATTAGTGCTCCCCTAATCACGCACTTGTGGGCTTCCCATTGGGTCATGTGGGACGTGTAGGGAGTGTTGTTTAATACAAAGAAATCTTTGACGGTTGCCGTAATGTTGGCCATATACGAAGGGTCTGTGAGTAGTGATGCATCTACTCTCCAGATGTTGGTGCTTTGTTTTTGTTCCGGGAATGTTAAAGTTGCTGTGATGGGGTTATGATCGGATAAAAACTTAGGTTCGATGGTTGCTTCTGGCAAGAGTGGCAGATCTCTTTGTGTGACAAACAGATAGTCTATTCTGGAGTGACGGTCATGAGGTCTGGAGTAGAAAGTAAAGTCTCTGTCACTAGGATGTAGGGTACGCCAGGAGTCGTGTAGGAGTAAGTCCTGTAGTTGGGTTTTAATTTAAGAGCTTTGAATGTAAGGGAGGATGTTCCAGAGGACGTATCTTCGAGCGGATTCAGAGTGACGTTAAAGTCTCCTCCGAGTAAGAGGATGCCTGACTGGAAAGAGGTTAGGGCCAGTGCTATCTCGTGGAAAAAGCTCACTTGACTTGAGTTAGGACTGTATATATTAGCTATCGTGATGGGTCTATTCCATATTGTGCCTTTGATAAACGCATATCGGCCGGAACCGTCTATTTGTGAATCCGTCACTACTAAAGGTACATGTTTGGATATTAAGATTGATACTCCTTTCGTTTTAGCTGATTGGTTGCGTGAAAGGTGTTCAGAAAATTTTTGATTGAAAGTTTAGGTATTTGGTCAGCTCTGAAGTGCGTTTCCTGGAGTAGGACTATATCAGCTTTGATTTTTCTCATATATAGTAAGAGTTGTGCTCTTTTTTCGGGGACATTAAGCCCTTTCGCGTTAAGGGAAACTATTTTGAGTTTATTTTTCATGAGAGGTTGGTTTGCAATGGGCATTACTGTGTTCGTTGTGTGCCACTGTTGATGAGTTATAAGCGGTGTATAATTTGTCTCTTCTGACTGATAATGAGGTTGGAAGGAATGGAGGAAGGGGGGAAGGGTAGGAGGTAGATCAGGGGAATACAGGGGGTTTTGCTAATAGGAATATACTTATGTGTGGATAGGTGGAGGTTGTTCCGATGGCAGGGATAGACCCGCTAACCTGCCTAATTTAGGTAATTGTGTGTCGGAGAAGGTCAGCACAAGTCTGGGAACTGTGCTGTTGCAGGGTATGGTAGGACTGGTGAGGATAGTTTTAGCGAATATACGATAGGTGTGGGTACTGTACCTCGTGACTACTCGTACGGTCATCATGCTGGATAGGATCTGTGTAGGAGAGCAACAAATGGTATAGAGATGGCACCTTCAGGAGTGTTTAGTTGCAGAACCTGCATCAGAATGGTTTGATTGAGTACTTTTTGTGCACCGTGATTTTGTTAGTTGATACAAAAGTAATTGGCCGTATGTAGGTCCGAGGTAGGGTATGTGTGCCCGTGGGTTATACTATTAGGAAGAAGTAATGCAGGGGGGTTTACATGAATCTGTGTCAAGTATTCAATTAGTATTGTTAATAAGTCTAGGAAATTGCTCAGATTTGTTGGATTTATAGACATTTGTAAAACAAACAGAAAACTATTGTTCAATCTTGGTTAACACTTAGCAACTTGGTTAAGGAGAACATCAATGTGTCAGGTATATCCTATCCCCTTCATTATTAGCATAAAGGGTGTTGTTTCTTAACGTGCATAGGAGCTACTTAAAGATATATGAGCCATGTGAGAAATCACATGGGGGGTTGGAGGTTTTGCCATATAATTTGTTGAGGGGATAGGATATTTGTCATGCGACACGATAAGATAAACACGATAAGAGACAGAATATATATATATATATATATATATATATATATATATATATATATATATATATATATATATATATATATTTATGACATCTATACTCAGGGTGATCGGGCTTATCTGTCAGAGCGCAATGCCTTTTACTCTTTGTATTGATTCCCCTTTGTGAGACTAGTGTGTTTGAACTTTGTTAGAGGATGTCCATGATGGAGGAAGGGTAATAGTTCCGGTTGAGGACCCTCGTATACGTAATGGTGTTTTTGGAATTCTAACTTTTATGACAGAACCTGGGAATCTGACCAATGTCCGCGTTGAAGCGCTTCCGTTTATGCATTAGGCTTCAGAGCTGTTCGCATTTGTATACTGTAGCGCATACACCTAATGGGAGCATGCTGATGTGAGACAAACTTTTAGACTACTAAACTAAACATTTAAACAGTCATTCAACATTGCGAGTATTGTAAATAATGTATCACTTTGGAGGTTTGAACCGAACATATACACTTATGATATTAATTATCCCATGCTTAAGCATAAACCTTGCTTTTTGAACAAGAAAAGAGATACATCCTGTCCCCCTATTATACTAACTTTGGAGGTATCGTGATAATACATATTTTAGTGATGTTGAAGAGAATCTGGGCTATGTCTCTCAAAACATAGGGGGGAGAACAATAGATTTGAAAAATGGCAGGAGGACAGGACGTATATGCTGTATGTCTAGATACAGGCGTATATCTCATTACATTGTCTCTGCGAGTTATATGTATTAATGTTGCCTGAATTGGTTTGTTCATTTCCGACCAATGCTGAGTGACTTGTTTTCGCATCTTGTGGAACTGTTCGAGTATGTCAGAGCATGTGGATTTTCTGCATCAGTGTGGCGGTTAACCTGTAAGGAGTCATGGCGAATGTAGAGAGGAAATATGGGTTCTGCCTATATGGTTGTGGGCAAGATGTCTATAGAGGTCCCATATTTTCAAGACAAAGCATATATTTGTTATCCATTTGCAAGGGAGTTTGAATGTACCTCTTTTACGGAAGTCACAAGACTTTTTTCAGGTTGTGTCTGAAACATCACGAGTCAGTTTGACATTGGGTGAGTCAAGAATATAGGCAAAGTGGCAAAGTTGGGTATAAACCATCTGTAAAAGCCCGTAATGCTCAGGAAGGCCCAAACTTATTTATTGTTTTCCGGTTGGGGCCATTTTTAAATTGCCTCAATCTTATTGGTCTGAGGCTTGACCAGTCCCTGGCCAATAACTTACCGAAGGTATTTGGCCTCCTCCAGGCCTATGGCACACTTTTTTTGGGTTGGCCGTGAGACCTGCTTCCCTAAGGGAATCTACCACTGCTTGTACTCGGGGCAGGTGCGATTCCCAATCTGGGCTGTGGATAACCACATCGTCCAAATAAGCAGCTGCATACGGGCGAAGTGGTCTCAAATTCATTTGCTGGAATGATGCAGGGGCCCCATGCAGACCAAAAGGCATCCGGTGGTACTGAAACAAGCCCTCCGGAGTGGAAAAGGCAGTCTTCTCCTTGGCCGATTCAGTTAGCGGTATTTGCCAATAGCCTTTCATTAGGTTTAGGGTTGTTATGTAGCAGGTCTGTCCCAACATGTCCGCGAGTTCGTTGACCCGAGGCATCGGGTATGCATCGAACTTGGATACACTGTTGAGTTTCCTAAAGTTGTTACAAAACCTAATGGTGCCATCGGGTTTTGGGACCAGCACTATGGGGCTCGACCAATCACTGTGGGACTCTTCTATCACGTTCAACTCTAACATATTTTTGATTTCCTTCGCCACTGCCTCTGGCCTGGCCTCTGGGATTCTATATGGCTTTACATTTACGCGAACCCCAGGTTCCGTCGCTATATCATGCTGGATCACCTTGGTCAGTCCAGGTAAGGGGGAGAAAAAGTCTCTATTTTTGTACACGAACGCCCTAACGTCACTTTGTTGTGAATGAGTTAATATATACATTTAACATCTGAACAACATTGTGAGGAAAGTGTATTATAAAACCAGTGGGACCATGATTGGTTAAAGATAAATCTTGTTCAGATGTTACATGTATATATTAACTCCTTCAATGCAAGAACCTATCAATTCAGACCACTATGTGGCGCTTGGTTGTTATGCACTGTTGTACCCTTGATGACTGTATTGCATGCGCGCATGAATATTTATAGAATAACATTTATTACAATGTTCTTTCTTATATGTGGTTTCTGTTTTTGAGATGTATTATGCATTTTTTATGATGAATAAATATGTACCTCCATCTAGCCTACCTTCACAATGTCTACAGCTTAATTCAAAGTCCCAAATTCCCCACTTTAATCTGCCACTTGGCTAGGAACTTACTTTCCACCGTGGGAACCAGTACCAACACTATGTCCCCGGGGCTGAAAGTACAGACCTTGGCACCCCGATCATAGACTCTCCTCTGGGCCTCCTCAGCTTGCTCCATATGTTCTCGTACCAGGGGCAGGACAGCTGCGATTCGATCCTGCATCAAGGAGACATGCTCTATGATGCTTCTATATGGGGTGGCCTTTCCTTCCCACATTTCTTTGGTAAAATCTAGCAGTCCCCTGGGATGTCTACCATACAAGAGCTCAAAGGGGGAATAGCCTGTGGTTGCCTGCGGAAGCTCTCCTATGGCAAACATGAGATATGGTAGCAAAAAGTCCCAATTTCTCCCATATTTGTCGACCACCTTTTTCAGCATACTTTTCAAAGTTTTATTAAATCTTTCCACAAGACCATCCATTTGGGGGTGGTAGACAGAGGTACGGAGATGGGAGATTTTGTATAACTTACACAGTTCCTTGGTAACCCTGGACAGAAATGGGGTGCCCTGATCGTTTAAGATCTCTTTTGGGATCCCCACTCAACTAAGCACCTGGACCAACTCCTTGGCAATAGCCTTAGCGGAAGTGTTTCGCAAGGGTATGGCCTCAGGATAGCGCGTCGCATATTCCAGGATTACCAAAATATGCTGGTGACCCCAAGCAGACTTCACTACTGGCCACACCAGGTCCTTGCCAATCATCAAAAAAAGGGACCTTGATTATTGGTAGAGGGACAAGGGGACTATGAAAATTGGGCGAAGGTGCACGTGGCACGATTCAGATTACTCCCTGACATCTGCATATAACCCAGGCCAAAAAAATCTCTAGGTGATTCTCTCCCTGGTCTTTTCGATACCAAGATATCCCCCCATTACGTGACCATGGGTCAGGTCTAGCACTACCCTACGGAAGGATTTGGGAACCAGTAACTGTTCTACCTTGTCCTCTCCGCGTTTTACCACCTGATATAGTAAATTGTTTTTAAGGGCCATGTAGGGGAAAGACACCCCCAGTTAGGATCCACTGGTTCCCCATCCACCATCTTAACGTTTTCTCTGGCTCTCAGTTGCTCGGTACAGAAATCCTCTCTCCTGACCTAGTCGGGCACCACATTCTGGCTACTCTCATTGTCAGGATCAGAGATGTTCTCCCGTTTTTTACCCTCGGGCTGGGAGCTAGCTTCCAGGTCCTCTGGCTCCCCAGCCATGACAGGTAAAGGAAGAGGATCTCTGGCTTCCTCGATCCCCCCAACAGCGTCCCCTTCCCTTTGGCAAAAAGGGTCTGGTGAGAGTTCCTGTGCTTCCCCAGCAGGGGGAGCTATATCTACCAGCCTCTCTTTGCTCTCCCATAAACTCCAAAAATGGGGAAAATCTCTCCCCACTAAAGCTTCATGAACCAGTGAAGGTACCACCCCCACAGTGTTACACTGTCCCAAGGGGTATCAACCTCAACGACCGTTGTCTGGTAGTACTGGGGTGTAGTTTTGTGGGATTTACACAATCATTTCTGACTAGGGTCACCAAACTACTAGAGTCTAGCAGGGCTCTGAGTGGCTTTCCATCTACTGAAATAACACACATTTGTTTTTCAATGTGACTCTGACATGATACAGTATATGCGACCTGCTCGCATTGCATAGGTTCATCATTTTTAGGACAGTTTGCAGCAATATGCCCTAATGCATGGCAACGAAAACACTGTATGTGCTCTACCCCCAGTCCTCTTAATGGTCCCAAAGACCTTCCTGGCTTCTAGAACCCACAGTCTCATTAGCTGTAACAACAGTCTTAAAAAAAGGAGGGGGAGTAGATATGGCGCTGTTCTAAACCTGATTGGGTTCAGGTGTGTTCTATTCCCCAAAGAGGGAGGAAGGAGTTATGGTCGGGGAGGAAAAATATGAAATAAATAGTGCCTGTTAAATGAGTGTCTTCAAGCCAAAAAAATGCAAGATGCCCTGTGCCTATGTGCTCATTACGTGAAACCAAAAATAAGAAATAAAAAATATAAATAAATAAAAATAAGAAATAAAAAATAAAATTTGAATGATAAAATTATACTCCTATGTGAAATGTGTGTCAGGCTGTGTGCCTGGCTGAATAGAAAGTGCAATGTGTAATGTTCCAACTTGCTTATGTAATAAATAAATTAAATGCAGTAAATCATTGTTAAAATCACCATAGATACAATATGTTCAAACAGTTAGATCAATATACAAAGTGCTAGTGTGAATAAACAGGTGAACACGTGACTGATATATGCAATAAAAGTGCTGTTGTGCCAGTGAAAGAATCCGTTTTGACTCTGGTGGGCTTTTCAATGAATAAACACTCAGTGCGTGCCTTATTCGTGCTCCTATAGTGACTGCACTCACCAGATCCTCCACCCCCTCTTGGGGTCTCACACATCCACAGTATATGCCACTGTGTAGCAGTATAGGATAGCTCCGTCTTTATTGTTGACTATGGTGAAATTTCATAGTCCCTCGTAATACTCTTGAAAGGTTTTGGCAATTTCACTAGTTCTATATCTGATATCCCCCTCTATCAATATAGTTGCTCGTTTTCTTTTTTTTTAGGATCTTTGCAAGGAGCTTTCCCGGTTTATTCCCTCCTACGTACCTCTCCTTCTTTATTAAGTTATAGGTCGCCCGTGTTTCTTCTTCTACCAAATCTCTCATGGCCTCTCTTTTTTGGTGGAGTCTTAGGAGCGTCTCCTTCCCTCCAATTGATTTGTGCAGTTGCTCTAGTTCTGCTATCTCATTTATTAATATAAGTTTATTTTCTTTAGTCTTTCTTTTTTTTTCCGCACCCACTTTAATCAGAATCCCCCTTATATAGGCTTTATGGGCCTCCCACACGGTGGATTCTGGTATCTCCGCTGATTCATTAGTTTGAAAGTAGAATTCTATTTCATTTGTTATAAGCTGAATTATCTCTTTATCACTTAATAGATCTTCATTTAGCCTCCAGCTACAACTCTTTTTTTGAGTCTGGCCTATGTTCAGTGTAAGGCTTACGGGCGCATGGTCGGAAAAGGTCATTATTCCAATATACAAACAAGTGACAGTTTCCAGCCAATGATGTTCAAGCAAGAAGAAATCAAGTCTGGAGTAAGTCCCATGCACGGGGGAGTAGAACGTATAATCCCTGCAGTTGGTATGCTGCGACCTCCATACGTCCACAAATTGAGACTGGTGTATTTTCTGTCTCACCTTGTTGTTCCAGGGGTCGTCCCTCATGCATGGGACGATTTATCCTTTCCTGGATCCAAACATAGATTGAAATCGCCCGCCATTATGGCGAGTCCTTTTTTAAATTCCACGAATTCGGCCAGCCTCGCTATCATATAACTATTTGGGTTCTTATTTGGGCCATAGATGTTTGCCAGTGAACAATCAATTCCGTTTACTTTACCACTAAGGAACAGAAACCGTCCCTCCGGGTCAGTCTTTCTCTCATGTAGGTCAAACCTGATTCCACTGGCAAACCCTATGGCTATCCCTTTTGCCCGGGTTACGGGCGAATCTCCATAGAACCAGACTGGAAATTCCTTAGAGAAGTTTTTTTGGCCCTTACCCAGGAATAAATGTGTTTCCTGCAGCAAGACCACATCAGCTCCAAGGAATTTTAGTTCCTGCAGGATGTTAGCACGCTTTGTGGGGGAGTTTATACCACGTACATTGTACGATATTATTTTTAGTTTAGACATTCTTGCCTGGGGGTATCTAACCTGAGCCTTGCAGCAGAGTGGTGTTCTGAGAACTTGTATAGTATGTTAATACGGCAGGAATTCTTTCTTGACTTCAACCCCCTCCCACCCCCCCTTCCCAATTGGGGGTAACCGGCTTTCCAATGGCCTTAGAAACCGTGGCCCTTCCGACACCTCCCGGCTCCTCGGTTGTCCCCCTTGAGGTTGAGCTCGGGCTGGTCGTCCCTAGATCCAACGCTCCCCCCGATAGTAAGGAGGTCCCCATGCCTGTCCTAACCCCCGCTCTCGACTTTGTCATCTTATAGATCTAAAGGACCTGCCTATTTTCGATTTTCCCTGGGGCTAGTTTCTTCTCTGCTTATGATCTTTTCATTTTAAATACTGGTTTTCAAGCATGCTGTTCCCCAGGAGCTTCTATGTCTACAGTCTTTTCCCACCAACCTGGGATTTCCAATAAGAGCACATCTAAACGGTTACAGAATTTTGCTGTTTCTTCCGGGAATCTTAAAGTTGCCGAACGGCCTTCTTTACGTCCTGTTAGGCAGGCTGGGAAGCCCCAAGAGTATTGAACATTGTGTGCTTTTAGCTGTTCTAGTAGTGCTTTCAGTATTCTTCTCCTAGCCAGCGTCTCTGCTGCTAGGTCCGAAAAAATTTGCTAATTTGTCTCTCCAAACTTCACAGGGTAGTTCTTTTTCATATTAGCCTTAATCTTCTCTATATCACTAAAGTTATGGAATCTTGCAATGACATCTCTCGGGACCTCCCCTCTTATTGCGGCTGGTTTTCTGATCTTGTGGATTCTTTCAAACTTTATTTTACTACTTGTTTCGGGGGGGTTTATCATACCGCCAAAAATTTCATTCATTGATTGTTGCAAATCCTCTTTTTCCCCCTGTGTCTCTGGAAGGCCTCTAATCCGTAGGTTTTTCCTTCTATTCCGGTTTTCTTGATCTTCCAGTCTATACCGTAGATTTCTCTGCTCTCTCTGTAACTCTTCCATCTGGGATTTGAAAACCTTTATCTCTTCTTCTTGCTTATCCATCCTTGTTTCTGCCTCTTCAACTCTTTTTAGGATATGATTCATGTCTTCACGGAGAGAGCCTATTTCCCCCTTTATAGATACTTCAAGTTTCGCAAACATTTCAGCCATTTGGCCTTTAGTTGGTAGGAGTTTTTTTTGTTGGGGTTCCATTGTCGTTTCCTCTAGTGCTTCACTGCTTACTGTGTGAATGTCGGTTTCGGGTAGCTGACGTCTCGTCCCTGTCCTCGGAATACACTCAGGGGTTTTACTTTTAGTCTCTTTTTGTTTACCCGGACTATCTTTACCAGTGTCATGCACCATGTATTTTCTGATGGTTCCTGGGCTTGCACTTGTCCTAGGTGGGTTAGCCGGGTTAGCAGTCGCCCCCTTCGTTGATTTACCTCTCATTTCTTCCTGGCAACTGCACTTGATTCAGGCGCCCACTCCCCCCAACTCTTCCTTACCCTCCCTCTCTGTCCGGTCTTGATCCCAAAAAGGCTCCTTCTGATATTACCTCCTCTGGAGTATACTTTTAGATATTTGATAGATAGAGCTTATAGAGAGTATCCAGGGAGGTTTACAGTAGAACCTCGCTTCTGACAGAGTGGCGTTTTCAGATTCCAGAATCCTGGCCTCTTGTGGGCAAGCCACCTGTGGCTAATCATATGGGGGGAACCGGTTCTGACTGCTGAGGTTGGCTTAACATAAGCAAATAACAATTGGTTCCCAGTTAAGTATTTTTGCGCCTGATGTACCCGCCTACCGGCCTACCAGCCTGCCCACGTCGCACCACGCTGGGCCGCGCCACAAAGTGCAACCGTGCAGCAAAATGTCGCCTAGCAGTCTGTGGCGAAGGCCGAGTGGTGCGTGCAACAGTTCCACAGTCCACACAGTTATCCGTGCAATGGATCAGCAAAACCTTGTTTTCTCCTCGTTATAGTACTACTAATAGTATACCATGGAGTTAATTTCACATATAGCAATGCACGCCCCCAAATCATTACACCCACCGAGTGAGACAATCCCAGTTCAACTTGCTGCCACCGGTGGTATATATTATAATTATTACTGAGTACTATAGTAAGTAGGTAAGCCAACAATATGCAGGTTATATCGGCTGGGTAGCTAAAAAATGGCCAGGATAAAGCTTGAGAAACAGGGAGATTTTAAGCTGGCAAAGGAAATTCAAGGCAGGAGCTTGTTACAGATCTCATAGTATGTGTTGCAATCAGTACTTTACAATTAATTACCTAGTTTTTATAAAGTTGCCCTTGTCCCCCAAACATAAAATTTCTTTAAACCGTAGAAAGTCACAGCTGAGCGATATTTAGAATTGGTTTGAGTTGCATTTACCTACCGTACTTTCCCGTCTGCTTTCATCAGTTTGCTGTTCGTGAAGTCTTAGCATAAAGCCTAAAGTGTCTCCTGTGGATACTTCCCAGAAAGATGACCAAAGGATAGCAAAAAAATCGCATTAGCGCTGACAGCTCTGTGTGACACCAAATGCATGGGACAGTCTATAACTTATACATGTTTGTTTTTAGGTGAACCAATCACTGTGCATAACATCTCTAAGGTATAAGCATACAAGGACAGGTGAAAAGTATTTTAAGCTTGTACTACTTGCCACTCTTCATCTGTCCGTTGTGCAGGTATTTTTCCTCCTGTGTCTCCGGTTCTCCGCTGCCTCAATATAATGCACTTACCCTTACATTCAGTGCATATACCGAGCTCTCCCCACGAACAGCTTAGCTTTTCACCAATCCATTTTCACAAGCTCCCGCTGCCAGATAAGTCGTCAACTCAGGTCTCAAGCAGGCACGGGCAGGCTCATCCAAATGGTGTGGAGAGCGGGGAGCAGGACAAGAGAGGGGGACAACAGCTTTCCCATACCATGGCCGTTTCCGCTCCACTCCGATGGACTCTCAGCCTCTCAGCGGCGGCAGCGCACTCCGCGCGCTCAACGGGGGATCGGGAGGGCGGGGGACAGATGTCCAAGGTATCGAGTAACCGTGACGGGAGCAACAGCGCCAGACGGGGGGGGGCCGGAGAGTGAAAGGGGACCAGTAAACAGCGGCTCTGCCTAAGCAAGAGCTGGCATCACGAGGAGGAGGAGGACTCGCGGCGTCCTGGGCTTAGCATCGCATCCAGCTGGACGCCCACATCTGGCTCCTCCCTCCTCCCAAGCCATTTGATAAGGAAGTTTGCAATGTATATTTTTTAAAGCATTCTTACTTTACAGAATTTCTTCACAGCTATCAAAAACTTTTGCTCAGTACTGTATACCCGGAGGTCTTTGTGGGATCTGATCAACTGGAGTTAGGTCCTCTTTCCAGGGCTGATCTACAACCTTTTTAGAAAGTTTCTCCAGATCCCTTCCAAAGCCCATAACCTGCTTTTGTCCAATGTTCCCTCTGGGGAGCCGTTATCCTTGAAATTTGTTCCAGTGTTCTTTTTTTGTTGACCATATCAAATAGTTTTTTCTTATCAGGTGATTATGTTGTTCACCCTGTTTTGTTGTTTTTTTGGTCCAAAGCTTCTTGTTGATGTATTTTAAGTGTCCCTTTGGGTGAAGTCACACCCCTTGGTGGTGATCTCTCTCTTGGTCTTGAGACTTCCCCTGGAATTTGGCAGACTCCTCTGTCTTGCAGGGGACTTCGCCTCATCTGGTTCAGATTTGGGCTTTGGTCCTTCTGGTCGTCCTGTGTTTCAGAGGGTTCCTGGTCCCTGTTTGGATCTGTCAGTACCTGTTGCTCATTCCTCAGCTGGACTACTTTTTGATGTCCAGACTGTTTCTGAATTCATGTGTCTTTAAATAGATGATAAAGAAAGTAAGATTTTTTGTACTTTATTTAAAGTAGTCATAATCTCTAGCAGAGGGGTTTTCTACTTCCAAATATCAACCAGATCTCATTAAATTAAAGTTCTGATAACTTATGTCTATATTTTGGAGGATGTTTTTATTGTGTTTTTGAAGATTCATCCATTATTTGACCCAGAGCCAAATTAGAACAAACTCCCAAATGGGTGGCTATGTAAAGCAGTCAGGGGTATAACCAGAACAACAAATAATAGGTGTTAGTAGTAGTAAAATAATAAACCTTTTGAGGTGAATTACAAATGTATTCAGTACATTTATCAATAGGATATGATAAAACTCAATGTTAGTATATCAACAAGCTAAATATGTTTACCTTAAAGTGGAACTTTGCCTTAAAGGGGAAGTTCCCCTTTATGCCCCCCTTCCCCCATCCTTCATTTTAAACATGCTAACACAAAATACTTTTGGTCATGACCCATACACTAATAAGAACACTTTTTTCCTCTTCTATATTCTTACTGTTCAATGAGCCTGATGATGTTTCACATAAAATCTCTAATTGTGATGATTTTTGTTTTCACTTGTCACAGAATAGTAAAAATTATTTTAATTTTATATCTGTAGGTAAGGACAGCTGAAAAAAGCTTGCCAGGTGACCAACAGGCTAGTGTAACCTTAAAAGCAAATGCCTACCAATCGCCATATGGAAACTTTCTGCACATGAATGCTAATTTGGATGGAAATAATGTTGCTGAAATCTCTCTGTACATAAAAAGTCAAGATGAGGAAACCAGACGCAGAATAAATGAATTTACAATTTTGGTAAGCATAATGTCCTAATTTAATAATAATCCATCTTGTTTAACCACTTCAGAAAGGTTTACCTCCCCTTCGTGACCAGGCCATTTTTTGCGATACAGCACTGTGTTATTTAAACTGACAACATGCGATGCCGTACTTAAATAAAATGTATGTCCTTTTTTTCCCACAAATAGAGCTTTCTTTTGGTGGTATTTTATCACCTCTGCAGTTTTTATTTTTTGTACTAAAAACAAAAAAAAGACCGTCAATTTTGAAAAAAAAAAATATATTTTCTTTACTTTCTGCTATAAAACACATCCAATAAAAAAATGTAAAAAATGTAATTTGTTCATCAATTTAGGCCAAAATGTATTCTTCTACATATTTTTGGTAAACAAAAATCCCATTAAGCGTATATTGATTGGTTTGTGCAAAAGTTATAGCGTCTACAAACTATGGGATATATTTATGGAATTTTTATTTATTTATTTATTTTTACTAGTAATTGTGGCGATCAGCGACATATAGTGGGACTGCAATATTGCAACGGACAAATCGGACACCTGCCACTTTTTTGGGAACCAGTGACACCAATACAGTGATCAGTGCTAAAAATATTCGCTGAACTAATTACACTGTCAGGGAAGGGGTTAACATCTAGGGCGATCAGGGGGTTAAATGTGAGGCCAACATGTTTTAGTGTGTACTGTGTGTGCTGCTTTTACTAAGCAATGTGCTGTTTTTTACTTTCTGCTTTGCAGGAACAAAAAAAACCCACACATTGCTCCTGTCAGAAGAGAGCCCTGTGTTTTTTTACGGTAATGTTCGGAGCCAATGGACGGGTGTCGACGACCAATCGCAGCACAGCCGGGGGGCGCGTGGGGGTGCACGGGCGCTCTCTCTACCCCGGTGGCATACACATCATGAGAGTTAATAACCATATTTATCGGCATATAACACATATAGCACTTTTTTCCCCTTAAAATCAGGGGAAAATCGTGGGTGCGTGTTATACGCCGATCCCCCCCGCTGATTGTGAGCAAAGCGAATGCCGGCCGCCGATATACATACATAGCCGAGTGTACTCGGCTAGGTTCGGCTAGTTCCGCCCATTCCCGCCCTATGATGGACATAACATAGGGACTGGGAGTGACTGTGAGCGGAGCTAGCCGAACCTAGCCGAGCATCCTCGGCTATGTATGTATATGGGCGGCGCTCAGCTCCGCTCACAGTCACGCCCAGTCCCACCATTGGACCTGTGTTATGTCCATCATAGGGCGGGACTGGGTGGGACTACGAGATGAGCCGAGAAGAGCCGAGAGGAGCCGAGGACTGGCTCTGTGTATCTCGGCGGCGCCATTTTCAAACTGCAGTGACACTGACAATTCACTGCAGTTTAACTGCAGCCTAGGCAAGGCTGCAAATGTCACTGACAAGGTTGCAAGGCTGCAGATGGACACTGACAAGGCTGCAAGGCTGCAGATGGACACTGATAAGGCTGCAAGGCTGCAAATGACACTGACAAGGCTGCAAAAGCTGCAAATGACACTGACAAGGCTGCAAATGACACTGACAAGGCTGTAAATGACACTGGACAAGCATGCAGGTGGACGCTGTGCAAGGCTGCAGATGGACACTGATAAGGCTGCATTGATGGGCATTTAAATGTAAGTTTTTTTCCTTAAAATTTCCTCCTAAACTTGGGGTGCGTGTTATACACCGGCGCGTGTTATACGCCGATAAATACGGTATATGTTACACAGAAATTTTAACTCTCTCTAACTGCTTGTTAAGAATATGAAAAAGTTTAAAGTCCATTGTCATGGCAGAGGTGCACTTTAACTAGTACCTAGTACGTGATACAGTGCAGAGCGACCGGCGCAGTATATCTGCAATGAGCGGTAGTTAAGTGGTTAATAAGGGACGATAATGGAACATTTTCTGAATTAACAGAATAGCAGTTAAAGTGCACCTGTGCCATGACAATGGACATTAAACTTTTTCATATTCTTAACAAGCAGGTAAAGAGAGTTAAAATTTCTGTGTAACATATAATTAACTCTCATGATGTGTATGCCACCACCACTCTGTGAACCATTCACAAAATACAAGGCTTTTTGTGAATGGACAAGGGGAAAGGGGAGTGTGTAAACGACAGTACGGCTTCTGTGTTTCAGGGCCACTGCTTCCAAAGTCGCAGCGCTGGAACAGTATAGTGGATCTTTTGGTTTTTTATCAAGACCTATAAGTACTGGCAGCTATTTTCACTACAGTCACCCCTGAGCCCAGAGTTTTGTCCATAAATAAGTATAGTGAAAGCTAAACTATCTGGCATGAATGAAATTTTAAATAGTATAAAAACAGGAAAATTCTTGCAAAACCTCTTGTGACACCAGTGTTAGACCTAATTTTCGGGCTAGCAGTTGTGTTTGGTTTGGAATTAATTTATGGGTGAACAGCATGCCCAGTTTATCTCCATGAGGAAAAAAATTGATCGTTAGGCAATCTTACATTTTTTTCATCTTAAAGTATAACTAAAGGCAAAACTTTTTTTTATTTTTGGACAGAGTGGAGAGGGATTAGAACACTTGTCAGGTTTTATTGCGGTCTGAGTCCTCATTAAAGCGGTTGTAAAGCCCACTTTGTTAGTTTTACTTACCTTATTATAGGCTTACCTGTACAGAACATGAATATCCCCTAAGTGTGCACCATTTAGGAGATATTCATCATGCATGCAGCCAGTGACATCACTGGCACATGCGCTCAGATGGTCTGGCATACCTTGCCGGAACTTCAGAGCTTCGTACCGGAACTGAGGGCTCCCACACTCCATGTATAGGAGGGAACCCAGAAGAAAAACCGGAGGGAAGATGTCAGCCCTCTCAGCGGTGACACTGTGGCATGGGAGGGCTTCATTCTAAGGTAAGTATTCCATAATGTGCTAGTATGCGATGCTTACTAGCACATTATACAATACAGATTTTTTTTTTTTTCACCAGCCACGGTTTACAACCGTTTTAAGGAGATTCGCCCTCTCTATTTGTCCTGTTTACCATTATTATTGAAAGTGAAAGTAAAAAAAATTTTGGGTTGTCTCCAGAAAAGTAATAGAGGGGAAATCTTCCAATAGGGGCCCTATTCCTGGGGACCTGGAAGTCCCCAAGGAATTCCTTTAATTTGCATTAATTTCCTCTCACTTCCTGTTTGGCTATGAGACAGGTAGTTAAAGGAAATCTCCACAACCAGACACAGATGGTGAAAAAAAAATTTGACTGGGGTTATAACCCTCCCTTACTCTATCCAAAATTTAAAAAAACTTTTTGCCTATAGTTCTACTTTAAGTGTAGTGCTACCCCCACAGGAGCTGCTTGAGTAAGTTTGGTTCTGTACTCTGCCTCTCAACCCCAAGAACAGTCTGAGCCCCTCTGGCACACCTGGCAATAATGTTAGTGCGAACACCACAGTAAAAGGACACACTTTTTGCCCCTTCTCCCCATTAAATCAACACACTTACAACCATTAGGTTGGAAAGGGCAAGGCCACAGCTTTGTTAAAATCCAACACATAACATGTTAACACTTTAAACCAGTGCCAGTCACAGTTATACTGTGAGCACACAGTTCCAAAGGGGGGGGGGGCTGTCCTTACCATAAGTGCTGGACAGACTGCCTACTTCCAATTTCCATCACAGCCACTTTTATGCTGGCAAGGTCAAGAAACCACCACCCGCCTGTCAGTGGATAACTGATGGGCGCCCCACCGCTTGTTCCACACCACGCTGAAGGCCAAGGTTAAAGATATCCAAACCAATATCATTAAGGTGAACGCCATCCAATCTCAACAGATCATCGTTGCACCCTCCAAATCCTTGTGCCGGATCACAAACCCCCTGATCTGCCAAACAAGCTTGGCGACCTGGGCATTAACCTTGCGACGGAAGCGTTCCAGGCGGGGCCCGGAATCACCCGGGCCCCTAACAAGGCGCGATTTCCGATCAGATGAGAACCAAGTTAGTATATGCTGCATAACACGGGGCGATGTCTCGCTTAATAGTGGAGATTAATTCCACAGAACGTGTATAACTCACGTCATTCCATCTTATCAAGATGATGGGGTCGGAAACATGTGCATGAAGGTGCAAACACTCCGGAAGAACCTGATGCCAGCGTAATCTACGGCGCCCAAGCCAGCGGATCATGGGTGAATCCCAAATTCTTCCCATAGCTCCGAACTTTCGATCGAAGAGCGGCCCAGTAGAAGGAATCTCCAACTATCCAGATTAGAGCCGAGTAACAACCTGAAAGAATTTAAAACAGGAAGTTTGGGCGGACATACAAAGCAAAACGAGAAGATTCTCACCTACCCAGACGCTGGAGTTCCGTATCTGAGAAACCCATACCAGAAGCAGCGGTGGCAGCACTGATGCGAAAAGAGTGGGTCCCAAAATCACACGAAGGGAGGCCCAGTTTCTCAAGGCAAAGATGGAAAACCCGCAAAAATTGATACCTGCTCAGTGAGGAGGAATCAGCATGGACGTAAAAGGTGGGGGACGGGGGGCGTGCAGACAGGAAGAGGGAGGCTAGCGAAACCGGGCAAAAGGGGGCCCCCCGCACGGGTACAGGACAACCCTCCTACCCTTACCAAAGCTGTCAGTTTTTGAAGTACGCAATAACACTGACACGCAGCACTCAGAGAAGGATACATCCTCCGTCAGAATGCCCCCCACTGAGGTAGTGGATTTGCAAACCAATTCGTCGATGCGGAAGGCACCGAAAAACGCCCAGGAGAAAGCCACTTGAAAAAGGAGGGTCTCGAACATAGAGGAGCACACAGATGGCAAAAGGGAAAGGATACCGGACAGGATATGGAGGGATACCGGGCGCCGGGAATCAGGGGAATGGGTAGCATGTCTCCAGCCCCGCAGGACCCGTTGGGCAGGAAACGCTTTTGTGATGTCTTCCCACCCAAGAAGCTGAAACCAAAAGGACAATGCAGACATGGACGACAAAACCGTGGAACCCGAAGAATCTTTCTGAAGAAAATAAACAAGGTAAAAAAACAAAGCCGTGTGTGTCATGTTGAGATGAAATTAAGAACTCACCACCCGACACTTGGACCCATTCCTCCCACACCCGACAGTACGACACCTACGTCCGCGGGGACAGCGATGCCCAGAGGAGGTCTAGCAAACATCGGAAACGAGGTTCCACAAGTGGGTCAGACAGGGGAGGCCCTCCAGGGAAGCCGACGTGGCCAGGGAGCGGAAGCGATCGAGCTGTAAACGAGAGAGAGCATAAGCAATATCGTTAGCCGTCCCGGGAACATGCCTAGCTCTGAAACAAAACCGATGGCTTTCCCTTCCGGAAACATCTGCTGGCGGGGTGAGCGCCCCAGCAAAGGGAGCATTCGTGCTTAAAACAGCATGTGGTGTACCATTTGCAGTGGCTCTCATTGAACAGACAGCATTTTGGGGGCAGCCGACGATCCGGACTGAAAGGACGAAGGCCTGTGGGGACACATCAGCAATAACCACAGGCTACCGTCTTGGCAGTCGAAACAAAACTCCTTACGTGTTGCCATTTTTTGGCAAAACTGGGTGTCGTAGTGAAACCAACACTGGCCCCGTAAACCATATAGGCACCCCAAATAAGGTCTAAGTAGCAAAAGAGAGATGCGGCCAACTCCGGGAACCACTCACAAAGCACTCCGGCTTAAGCGCAGAATCCTTGCAGCCAGTTCTTGAACGTACGAGGAAGCTGTTTGGATTTGTCGCCCTGCGCCGTGACGTCAACGCAACGAGATTTGTCGATTGCCTCCCGGTCAGGAGGGATGAGCGCGAGAAAATTAATAAATTCATGACGCCAGATCTTGTTCTTTATCTCCTCCGACAGGTGCGTGCCAGTAGGCAAGACCTCCCACAGAGCACCAGAGACGGAACCCAAACTGACCACCAGACCCGTAACCCCCATGCGGGACAGAACCGATTTTACGATTTTTAGCTATGTGTTCGTCTGGCGGGCCCGATACGGAAGCGTCACTAGACCTACCCCAAATTAAGTCACAGTTATACTCACTGATGTGCGTAGACAGAGCTGAAGCTGGGCGACCAGTAACAGATCCAGGCGGAACATCTGGTGCAGCATTGACCGTGGTAGGGGTCGGCAGGGGCCCGTGACATCCATCTCTGAGAGGAATGGTAGCGCCTGGTGAGGCAGGAGGGTGATGACGGAAGGAGAGGTCTAGGGGCGGAGGTCCGACCACTGACCCTGAGGAGCCCAGGTGGCCATGGACAGCAGCTGAGCCGCCACAAGAACAACCGTGGACTCCCGGCAGAGGACCTGTGGCTGGTGCATTTGACATCCCGGGACTGGAGTAGGAATCTCCCGCCCTGCCGGGCGCAAGGAGATGAGATCGTGCAGCAGACTGAGGCTGGGCTGTGGTGGCGGGCAGCCCACGGGAATCTCCCACCCAGCCGGGCGCAGTGGGACCTGGGCAGTCAGGAGACACGAACAGTGGGTGGGCAGCATGGTGTGGGGATAGCTTGCAGAGACTTCACTGGCTGGGAGGGAGCCCGCTGGGCGGAACCCTGGCGGCAGCGGGCAGGTGTTTGGGGCCTCCTAGGCAGAGAAAAGGAGGAACCCAGCTCGGCAATGGCTTTGGGGGAGCGGGGAGGGCAGGCAGGCATGTAAGTGGCCCTGGAAGGACTGGGGCTTAAACGGGATGGAGGGCGGGCCCGCCTCCGGGCCTTGGGAGCCAGGGGCCCCGCAGCAGAGACAGCAGGAGGCACGGGGGAGAGGCAGGCACCTCAGGGGAGATAGGAGGGCAAACAGCCATTCTGCCTGACCTTGCAGGGCCAGTTCGTGGACCCTGGCCAGCAGGAGTTTGGTGTCAATGGTGGAGGGACAGGGTCTCTGCAGCTCTTCCAGCCACGTTCCTCGAAAGACCCAGAATTCCCTGGGAACAGACTTTCCTGAGCTCAGGCCCAGCCCATCCCCCATAACAACCAATCCCTGGTGACCATTCAGCCACCTTGTCCTGCACCTGGCCATGCCCCCATCAGTCAAGGCTCTATTTCCCTGGGGGGGGGGGGTCAAGAGGCCCTCATTACTGTGAAATTTCTTAGGAATGGAACAAACAGTAACAGTATAACTGAATATTAGACAAATATATCTCAAGTAAATCAGCTGTGTAATAATGACTGAAGATTAAGAGCCATAGAACTCAATGATACTGTCTGGCTGCTTTCAGGGGACTCCTCAAGGTGAATAACCCTGAAAGCAGAGGCAAACACTCTAACAATTTCAGATCACAAGATAGCAAACACTTTAACAGACCACCAACTCTACCTAAATTGGGCTCTATGAGTCCAGGCAGGAGGAGGGCAGAGGAATAACCCTTTCTTATGTCAGACCTCCCCCTACTGTCCCCTGACACCACAGTCTCAAAGAACCGCAAACACTGTACCTAGTTCGGTTTAATAATGTAAGGTCCCAACCAGATTACCCCACTCATTCACCATTTATCCTGCACTCTGGGTATGTGTGTGCCTGTATGCCACCAGTGGCTTCAGTCCCTTGAAAGAAGAAAACCCTGAATCTTCAGCCAGCTACTTTAGTTGGTGCACTTAGATGTCCTGTTTGGCAGGAGTGGTGTACAGTGTACTGTGGAACTCCAGAAGCTGAAAGAACACTCTTACTGCCTGGCAAACGATGAGTGCAGCACAGTTTTTACTGGTGTAGGTGAAAATAGGCAACGTTGTCTGCATGCAGTGTCTCTGTAAGACAGGTAAGTGCCTGCTCACTAATCCTGCGACCAAGGCCCAAGGGAAGTGTCCTGGAACAGGCAGGCTCTTTGGGTTGCCCTACACTACATGTCCCAAGATGCTTTGCTGCAGTGCTTCTGTCTTTATTGATCCACTCCCTGCACCAATGAGGAAACAAGAGGGAGTAGAGCGGGCGGCTGGCTCCTTGCAAGCGCCACTCGCTTACTGTGTTGAGTGAGGGACACTCACGCTCTCACTGCAGAGAGCTCGTTAGTGTCTGTGTCAATCCTGGAAGCGGCCAGCAGGAGGTGTGGGGCCACTGGCGGGCTGAGCGGCACCCACTACACAAGTTGTATTTGCTTTCTAAAAGGCTGTGGTGTAGTTTATTTTATTTAGAAGTTAATTGGATGATGTGACCTCTGATAGTATATTCATGGGCCACCCAATTAAAGGTGACTTATACCATAAATTATCTTTTATTTTGCCCTGCCTCCTCCCCCCTCCCTCTCTCTTTTATTTTTTATTATTTCATAGATTTTTAAAAAGCAGCATTACCTCCCTTCTCGGCTACCCTCTTGTATTCTATATGTGCACAGATATGTCACAGGGTTTTGGGTCACAAAGGCAGCTGATATGGGAACTCCAAAATGTTGCTGTTCTTGCGCATGCAACCCCGCCTGGAGGGTGGAGGGTGTGGAGCTGAATTAAAGGGGACTGTAGTTCTTCTTTAATTACTGGGGAGGTGACCTCAGGATTATTTAAATTCCTTAAACTGGCATTAAACCAAAATGTAATAAATTGCAGCTTACCAATCATAAATGTTGTGGCTGCATCAGTTTTCTTTTGTTTGGCTTTTTTCCTCTGTTTTCACCTGGTGATCTGGCCAGTAACACACCTCCTGTATTTTACAGACACCACTCTGGATAGATGATCACAGGTGGCACAGCAGGCAGCAGCATTGCTGGGGGGGGGGGGGGGGGCAATGTTAAATGTATTAGCAGATTTAAATACACTAACTACTTGAAGCCAAACTCCAGCTCACACTTTATAATCTGTTACAGCAAACAGTTTTTTTCCTTTTGGGATAAATGTTTTAATCACCCCTGCCTGTGTTAAATGGTTTGTCTCATCCATGTAAAGCGATACATTCTGCTGGAGAGCTTGAGCTTTTGAAAAACAGACTTGGTTGTTGGATCACCAGATGAAAATAGAAGAAGTAAAGCCCAAAAAAGAAAATGAATGCAGCCATCACATCTAAGAATTGGTAATATAATAAATGTTTGCAATGGCAGCGGTGGGCAAATGGGTGTACCTGTACGTCCCCTCTAATTGGTGGGGTTAGCGGGCACACGCCCGCCGCATACAGCATGACCGTGCCCAGCGATCGTGTCACGGAGCCGCAGAACGGGGAGATGCCTATGTAAACAAGGCATTTCCCCGTTCTGCCTTGTGAGATGACAGGGATCACTGCTCTCTGTCATTGGGAGCAGTTGTCGCTGTCATGTGAGTTGAAGTCCATCCCCCCCACAGTTAGAATCACTCCCTAGGACACACTTAACCCCTTGATCGCCCCCTATTGTTTAACCCCTTCCCTGCCAGTGTCATTTACACAGTAATCAGTGCATTTTTATAGCACTAATAGCTGTATAAATGACAATGATCCCAAAATAGTGTCAAAAGTGTCCGATGTGTCTGCCATAATGTCACAGCCATGATAAAAATTGCAGATCGCCGCCATTACTAATAAAAAAAAATTAATAATAAAAATGCCATAAAACTATTCCCTATTCTGTAGACGCTATAACTTTTGCGCAAACCAATCAATATACCCTTATTGCGATTTTTTTTTTTACCAAAAATATGTAGAAGAATACATATCGGCTTTAATCTGAGGAAAAAATGTGGGTTTTTTTTATATATTTTTGGGGGATATTTATTATAGCAAAACACACGATCGGAATTTCCGACAACAAATGTTCAATGGGAGCCTGCTGTCGGAAATTCCGACCGTGTGTAGGCTCCATCGGACATTTTCCGTCAGAATTTCCGACAAGCAAAATTTGAGATCTGGATCTCAAATTTTCCGACAACAAAATCCGTTGTTGGAAATTCCGATCATGTGTACACAATTCCGACGCACAAAATTCCACGCATGCTCGGAATCAAGCAGAAGAGCCACACTGGCTATTGAACTTAATTTTTTTCGGCTCGTCGTACGTGTTGTACGTCACCGTGTTCTTGACGTTCGGAATTTCCGACAACATTTGTGTGACCATGTATATGCAAGACAAGTTTGAGCCAACATTTATCGGAAAGAAAACATGGATTTTGTTGTCAGAATGTGCGACCGTGTGTACGCGGCATAAGAGCTCGGGGAGGAGAAGCAGCAGTACACTGAACTTCCCAGTGAATGGCTGTGCAGGAGGGGCATGTCAGGAAAAGTCTGATCATTGGAGGAGAGCAGGCTTAGTTCCCAGTACAGCTAGAGAACTCTCCTGATTAGTGTGGTCAGTTTTTAATAGGAAAGCAGAGGGATTAGCAGGATTACCAGGGATTTCATACAAAGGAAGCAATACAAAGAGAGTAGGATACTTTTTCATACAAGTACATGGTACAGCAATCACATATCAGGAATATGAAATGTTCGGGAAACAAACGCTTTATTGACTCAAACCTTTTATTGATTGCATTTCATTTGTTTATAGTGACAAAAATGCTAAGGAGAGCAATTCTGTAACCGCTACAAATTGCTGATAAAATAAAAGTTGATTATTGCTTGGGCATAGCATAAACAGGAACACGTGGCTCGGGTTAATATTTATGCAATAAGGAGGGACAAGGAAGGCACTAACAAGCACTTCCCTGGCTTATCAAAGGGAAGCAACCCAGTAAATGCCATTCATTGTTTTAAATGCCAACTTATAGGGCTAATTAAGTGGTATAAAAATCAATCAATAAATGATGAACAGTGGTACAATTGTGTGATTATTTATGGTATATTAAAATGCCATTGTTTTACTTGTCGTCGGGGCTAGACATGTACAGTACTTTCTTTTGCAGAAAACTGCTTTTGACCCCATTAGATATACTGGTTAATGGGCTAACCTTTGAATCCCACTGGCAAGATCAACCTAAGCCACTCAAGGCATGCTAGTACTGGAAATAGAATGAGACATTTTGCCTTGTTTGTATCGGTATTACCTATAAAGTTGTTGGCCTGCTATGCTAGCATGAAGGTATTACAAGCTTAGAGTGAGATAAGTAGGTAAGTGCACAGTACACTAGTCCACTAACTAGAATACATAGGCTTTAAAGGGGCAGTAAAAATTGTGAACTATTTATATGTCAGCGGCAGGAATAGCGTCAATAGGGAACCTCTGTTGGTGGAGCTAGAAAACACTTTAATTACAGTATTTCTTATGTTTTGCTCAGGTGATAAGTAGAGGAAAAATACTGCAAACCAAAATTCAGAAAAGGACAGCAAGTGAAGCGATCACTTCATTGCGAATTACTTTGACCCCTGAGATGCTGCCCTCTTTCAGAATCGTGGCTTATTATTATTTGGTTTATTTTAACTCAATTCTTGAAATAGTGTCTGATTCTGTCTGGCTACACATGAAACGAACCTGTAAAAGTAATGTAAGTACATTTTTTCTGAAATGCATGGTTTTTACATTTTCTTTATTCACTGATTATATAAAGATTTGCAAATTGTTGTATGTTTCTTGAATGGGTAATTCAGAATGTGGCATTAAATTACTTTGAATTCAGGTTTATACTGGGGTTTTCATTGGCCAAGCTTAGCAACTTTGGTAAAGTCCAACAGAACTGACAAAACATTGTACAATCTCATACTCCAATTCTCTAACTGTAGACAGAATGATAGCTATCTAGATATATATTGATATACATTTAAAGGGTTATGGGCTAACATAAGATTCTTAAAATTTGGATAAGGTTTTTTCAACTTTTTGTTAAACAAAGCTGTATGAGTGAGCTGTGTGAACTGATTAGCAGATTTCAAAGGACACAATACTGGGAAATGAGTTGTGTGCAATTTGGAGAAGATCTTACTGGCAGCATGTATACCAGGAAGCGAGCTGTGTGTTCTGGAGTGTAGATCTCACTGGTGGAATGACTAATATAGATTGGTCTAGGTGCAATATAGGGCAGATCTTACTGGTGATATGGCTGCTGGAGAGTGGGCTGTGTGTTTTGGAATGTAGATATTACCAGTGGCATAGATACTGGGAAGTGGGCTTTGTGTACTGGGGAGCTGATTTTACTGGTGACATGCATACTGAAGAGCGAGCCGCCTGTACAAAGCAGATATCACTGGTGGCATAAATACTGGGAAATGAGCTGTATACACTGGGTGCAAATTCTACCTGTGGCCTGGATACTAAGGAGATATCCATGTATTGGGAGAAGATCTCACTGGTAGCATGGATAATAGAAAATGAGCTGTGTGTACTGGAGTGTGGACACTGGGGAGTGAAATGTGAGTGCTGGAGTGCAGATTACACTGGTGGCATGAATACTTGTAAGTGAGTTGTGTGTACTGGAGTACAGATTTCACTGATGGCTTGGATACTAGGGAGTTTGTGTATTGGGATTAATTCTCAGTGGTGGTATATATACTTGAAAAATAGTTCTGTGTGTTTAAGTGCAGATCTCACAGGGGACATGGACACTGGGGAGTGAGGTAAGCTTTGTGTTTTGAGGGACATATCTCATTTGTTGCATAGATACTGGAGAGTCAGCTGTGAGTACTGGGGGCAGATCTCATTGGTGTCATGGATACTGGGGAAAAAAATGTATGTACTGGGGACATATCTCACTGATGGCATGGATATTGGGGAGTTTGTTTTGTGCACTGAGGGAAAGATCTCATTGGTGTCATGGATACTGGTGACTACGTATTATGGGCAAATCTAACTGATGGCATGTATACTGGGGTACTGGGGAGTTAGCAGTGCATATTGTAGGGTAGATATCTCTGGTGGAATGGATACTGGAGAGTTGGTTGTATACTGTATATTGCACATTTCTTTTGTGACATGGAAACTGGAGAGTTAGCTGCTTGTAAGGATGGGGGGGGGGCACCGGATCTCACTGGTTGCATGGATCCTGGGGGTTAGCTGCATGTATGGGGTACGATCTAAATGGTGAGCTGTGTCTGATCAGGTTTTTGTGTAGGCACCTTTCCTTTTTTTTACCAAATTCCTTACTAATGTGCAGTGGTTGAATTTGACAAAACTGTTTGCCTCTCGTCACTCATTGTCATCTGTAAAGTGAACCTTTATGCAACCTGATAAACCCTGGGTTCAAACTATTTATTTTTTTGTTTGTTTATTGAGGTTTTGTATGAACATTACAGACCAAAGAAAATAAGAAAACAAAAAAAGAAAAACAACTAACCACATGGAGTAGCCCACACAGGGGAGCACCAGTCAGTGTATCACAAAAGCCTAGACATAACAGTAAAGTTAACAGAAAAGAACAAAAAAAATATTTTTCAATCCTAACAGGTGTGTGCTCGTGTGTGTGGCTTGCGCTAGGTTTTAGGGTATACCCTACGGTAACTCAGTAAGAGATCATGTCTATCAACCTGTTAGTGGAAACATTTTCAATCCATATCGCACATACCATATTAAATTTGTTCATACAACCTCTATTAGCATACGTATTCTTATACAAAGGCAAATTTATGTTCACCAATTTCTGCCAGAAGCCAAGATGGGGTAGGCTTTTTCCAACAAAGGGTTATTGCCTTTTTCGCATAAAAAAGTAAAAGTCCTAACAGAGTTCTCTCCACTGTCATGGGGGCTAGATCCTCCACCAGGCCCTGAAGACAAATTCTCGGAGTGGGGAAAAAAGAGGTGCTGGCAATTGTATTATTCATAATCATATACTGTGAGATAGCAGGGCAAGCCCAGAAAATATGGAAAGAATCCCCAAAGGAGTGATCACACCTCCAACAGGAGAAGTCTGTACGGAGTATAGTACGCCCTATGCAATATTTCAAACTGTATAAAATCTATCTATAAGTAAGAAAAGATACTTGAAAGGGTAATACCATACATGTTCCCAGTCATCTTCAGCAAGAACCACTATATCTAAAGTCTACTTTTGTCTGAGGGAGCACAAAGGTGGGAGGGACAACATTTGCAAGTGTTTAAACAGTCAACGCCGGTTTCTCCAAACTGTTGGTTCTGAGCAGAGATTCAAGATCACAGCCTGCTAGGTCAAGACGTCTATTTGGAAATTGGCTGTGAAAGGAGAGGGAGAGTTGCAGATATCTAAATTGATAATGAGCTAGAATATAGAGGCTCTGGGGCCTCTATATAACAACAGGTGAAACGCTGCTATAGATTGCAGGATTGCCGCCTCTAGCATGGGGAAGAGTTTGAGATGTCAGGACTGAGCTACTAGTACACTGTGACCAATTTAGTGATGGGAAGTATATATGGCTGTCTGACATAGCTAATCCCCCCTGGGATGTGGTCCTCATTAGCGTAGTCATTTTATACCACAGGGATTATACTCCCCGAAGAAAGGAGGACAGGAGGTGGTTGAGCTGAATGAAAAAAATCTTGGGGATCCATTGTGGTGAGTGACAGAAAAGTTAAGTAAATTTAGATAAATGTTCATTTTAAAGAGATTCACGTGACCTAACAATGACAGCGGCAGTTCTGCCATGTCTTCGGGTTCAAACTATTTTACCAGACTGTGTTATGACTTAAAATGATTTAGTAACTAAGAATACATATTTTAATACTGCAATACTGCCGCTCTGGCTGCCAAAATACCTAACCAGCAGAGGCTGATAGTGATGACTCAACAGGAGGTTGGATAGACCACTCTACAAAGAGAGTTGTCTTTATGTGCAGCATGCTGTGCTACAGAGTTCTGCAATGGCACTGGCGTGATTCACATAAAAAAGTCAGACATAGTAGACGTAGTATTTGGCGCACATTCAGTTTAGTTTCTGTGGTAACTACAATTTTTTTTTATTCTTGTATTAAGCCTACATTGTTTCCAAGGTATTGGAAAATGCAATATATTTTTTTTAGTATGGTAATTTTATTTTGTTAAAGTGGTTTTAATGCCTTAAAGTGGTTGTAAAGCCTTAAAGGGGTTGTAAACCTACGTGTTTTTTCACCTTAATGCATCCTATGCATTGAGGTGAAAAAAACACCTGGCAGTGACCAGCCCCCCATCCCAGCCCATTTTACTTACCTGAGCCCTGAAACTTGACCCACGGGGATGCGCTGTCTCTCTGCCGGGGGTTCTCAGCTCTTGATTGGATAGATTGATAGCAGCGCAGCGATTGGCTCCCGCTGCTGTCAATCAAATCCAATGACGCGAGCGCAGAAGGGGGCGGGGCCGAGTCCTGCATTCAAGGGCTATGGACGCCAAATGCTGGACTCGGGAGCGCGCCCCCAAGGTAATCCCCTTGGACAGCGCTTCTCATAGGGGTTATCTGATGTGGGGAGGAGCCACAAGAGCCGCCGGGACCCTAGAAGAGCAGGTTCGGGGCCACGAGCTGCACAGTGGAGGTAAGTATGATATGTTTGTTATTTAAAAAAAAAAAAAAAAACAACCCTTACAATCACTTTAAAGCGGGGTTCCACCCAAATTTTGAACAATATCTGTATGTATTCTCTTCCTTGCCTAGATGCTGACATGCTGTTTAAAAAAATTTAAATCGCCATAATTACCTTTTATTTGTCTATTCTTCTTTGCACTTCCTGGTTCTCCTCCCATGGGAGTAGGCGTGTTTCTAGCCTCTCCCAGACTCCTGGGAGCTAGTCCCAGGATGCCACTGAGCAAGTGCGGGAACGAGCGGTGAATGCTGGGAGCACAGCATTCACCACATCCAGGAAATAAATGCTTGTGGGCTTCAAATGCCCACAATGAAGATGGAAACCGCCTGCAGTGAATAATATAAGTTATTCTTTCCGATGAAATCTGACACAGGCGGACATATTACACACAATATGTGAGTATGTAATGCTGAGAAGAAAAGTTTGTGAATGAACTCAAAAAAAAAAAAAACGATAGATAGGTGGACCTCCGCTTTAAGGTTTTTCACCCCCCGAGACCCCCCCTTTTACTTACCTGAGCCCAATCTGATTCAGCGATGTGCACAAGTGCAGCAGCTCCAGCTGCTGTCTCTCTCCTCATTGGACAGATTAATAGCAGCAGGAGCCATTGGCTCCTGCTGCTGTCAATCAAATCCAGTGACACGGGAGTGGGGGACGGGGCAGAGTCCTGCTGTCTGTGTCAATGGGCGCAGCGGTTTTCTGTGGGGGCACCCGATGAAGAGGAAGGGCCTGAAGCGCCAGCAGGGCACACCAGAAGAAGAGGATTGGGGCTGCCCTGTGAAAAACAATTGCACAGAGCAGGTAAGTATGACATGTTTATTATTTTAATAAAAGAAACATTTAAAGCTTCACAGTCACTTTAGAATTTGTATACAACAAATCACACTGATGCAAGGCTTTTTTCTTTTCACAGCTGCAAATAAACCCACCTAAAATCTCACGAGCCGCCTATGAGCCAGAAAAGAGCATTGAGCTCACCTTGACAGGTGACCAAGGATCGCAAGTGGGTCTAGTAGTTGTAGACAAGGCTGTATTTGTCTTAAACAACAAAGGAAGGTTTACACAAGACAAGGTGAGTATATTGATAATTTATAGACTAATGCAATGTACAAGCATGTTAAGAATTCTGTCAAGAATGGTAGTACTGGCTGCGTGATGTTAACACATTATATGATACAGGATAAATAAAAAGGTGCATATTTGTGTTCAAGTAGTAGACATAAAACTAACAAAATTGTTTCAAATGTAAAATGTGGAAATTCATCCTAAGAGGTTTATTTTAAAGAGTGAGGTTGAAATTAAATGTAATACATAATTACATGTTTCCTTGAAATGGAGTTCGGCCCATCCTTTTAAAAATTAAAAGTCAGCAGCTACACATACTGTAGCTGCTGACTTTTACATAAGGGCACTTACCCGTCCTGGAGTCCAGCGATGTCAATGTTTACCTCGGCTGGTCAGGTGCTTCAGGTGCGCCATTAAGGAAGGAAACCCGGCAGTGTAGCCTTTCAGCTTCACGCCCGGGTCCCTACTGCGCATGCGCAAAACGCGCTGTGCTCTCACTGGCCCGACAGAAGGGGAGGGAGGAGGAGGGGGGCCGAGCTGCTGTAGTAATTCTCCATGACCCGGTCTCCCGGAAGTTGGGACAGGGTACCTGTAAAAAACAGGTATCCGATCCCCCCCGAAAGGTGCCAAATGTGGCACCGGAGGGGGGAGGAATCAGATAAGCAGAAGTTCCACTTTTGAGTGGAACTCAGCTTTAAAGCAACAACAGTTTGTCCATATTTGGTGGAAATTGGTTGAGAAAAATATATATAATTGCAAAACACAATTATGGGTGAGTGCTATTTACTTATTGCTGGTATAAATGGAAAAACAAACATAGCATACATTGGTAGCTTTATATATAACCTTATCTCTAGTCACTTGGACATTAAGTCCAAATGGAATTTAAAAAAGGGTCCTGTGTTCTATCTCAACTGATGCCATTGCCCATAGCATCCAATGAGCTTATATCTATGATTTTTTTCCACACTACTTTGAACATTTTAAAGCTGATGGGCTATGCTCTAGTAGAGACAAAGCTTGTCTTATACACTTTTTATTAAGTCCCCCAATTGGGCTGTTTGGCTCGATATGTGGTCTATGTGTTAAGATGCTTGGTCTTTTTAATAAATGGTTAACTGCTTGTTTTTGGTATAGGTGTACAGAGAATCAGCTTTGTGATTTTTAGTTTTTTCACTTAGGTGTAAAGGTGTTGGATATTGACATGAACACACATGGAGAGAAGTGTAGTATTTTACCTTGTTTATGGGAATATGTAGTGTTTTGGATTAAACCATATAAAAATATTAAACTTTGATAAAAGACTATCAAGAAAACTGTGGTGCACATGTAATTCTTTGTTTTCTTTTGTTTTTGATATATACAGTCATGGAGTCTGCACCCACTAACATTTGTGGCAAGCTTGTATCTAATATGCAGTGAAATAATTCCATTGCTTGTTTTATATCAAATCAGTAGAGAAGCCTAGGTTGCTACTGCTGCTCCTCCATAGATACAGTACAGTGAGAGCGCTGTAGCCCTATGACAAGACAAATTTTATTGGCAAAATAAAATAAACCAAAAAATCTTCAAAAATAAAAAGTCTAATACAACTGTCACATTAGAAAATGGTAAGCTTCAATATATTAAATGTTTATTTTTTGGTTTGGTTACACTTTAATTACTTGCTAGATATACAGTCTTTCCTGACAAAGAACCAAACTAAAAGAATTCTGTGAGCCACCTCCAGCTGCGTGCGCTGATCACGCTTCATATATCGTGCAAAGAATCAATTTACAAACCATGCGCTGCGCTTGGGTAACCCAAATCTATCCAACTCTGTGCATGTCGGTACAATAATATTAAACATAAAGTGAAATTACTAAAAATGTGAAAATCAATATTTAAATAAAACAATCAAGTGTATAAGAAAACAAGTGCTGTTTACTCCATAAATAGTGGCTTAATAAATAAAAAAAAAAAAAAAGAGAAAGTGCTTAGTGCTCCATATAAGGCATCCTGCCTGTCTTAATAAATGATAATGACTTGAATGTACAATTAGCACATACTAACTTTTGCTATGAGATTTCTTTCTGGGATTAAAATTGAGGATTGCATTAGTATATAGGGGTCGAGCGGTGGCTTGCATATAGTATTTGAGGATTTAGTGGTGGTTTTTCAAATGTTTTTATGGATATTTAGAAATTGCGTACTATTTTAGTTTATACTCCTTGGTAATTTATTTATATTCATTTTATATTTTATATTCATATCCTATATTATATATCATGTATCATACTTTATTAAAATATCAGTTTAAGGATAATGTTATCCATTTCCCCCATACATACATCTGGATCACTTTAGTATGATATACCTTAAGGATGCATGTACATGGGGATTTGCGGTATATAATTCTGGTTTTTAAATTTATCGCTATTGGTTTTTATGTCTACCATTATGGTTTATTATTGTTATTTGGGGTATTAAATGCATCATTTTTATCTATTTATCAATATTTTATGTATATTTGTATGTAATTTGGTATGGAGGTATGCTGTGGTATGCGTTATGCGGGGTACCGGAGCTCCGTCTTGGATTGTGCACTTTAATATTAGCTTAATTCGGCTGGCATTCACAGACAGGTCGTAGCACTAAACAGCATTAGGTAGATATCCCCAAACTGACTGTTTTTGCAGCAGCTATGGTCAGTATGAAGGGATAGGCTCATACATCGTAATACAGGTCGTAGCCTGGCACTAGAATGTCTGCGATCTATGGCAAAATGGCCGCAATCGCCTTATATAAACCTGTAGAGCATCCATCCAATCATATCCCCCTGATGAAGACACGTGATCCCTGTGTCGAAGACGTGTAGGAGAGGGGCCAGGACGGAGAGACTAACATGGACTTTACACTAGCGCTGTCCCAGCATAGCATACCGCACCAAACATCCAGTGGATTTCATTCTGGCATTGATAGCTGTTATAGAATGGTGCACTGACGCACCAGTGCCATGTGAGTACCCCGGTGTGGGGAGCGTTTTTTATTTAATAAAGCATTTGACTATATTACACTATATAGTTTATTTTTCATTTATATGTATGGAGCCACATTGTTCCCAGCTGGAGGAGTACATCAGATACTAAGACTGAGCCCGGGGGTTGGCTCCAAAGCGTGTTTTGACTCAGGGTAGCAGCGGGGTCACACGCTCTGAGGTGAGCACATTAGCTTAAGGGGGCCACGGAGGTGCACCGGAGCATGGTTTGCAGCACTCAGGATATCTTCGGCATGATGATTGATTGATATCACAGCTGGTCACCACTTGCATGCACTGATTTGTTACCACTGTTGGACATTATTTGCACGCACTGTTTTAGAGTGCTAAAGAGAACTTTTTTTCACTTGTCTTTTTATCATTTATTCAGACAGGCAGGATGCCTTATATGGAGCACTAAGCACTTTCTCTTTTTTTTTTTTTGATTTATTAAGGCACTATTTATGGAGTAAACAGCACTTGTTTTCTTATACACTTGATTGTTTTATTTAAATATTGATTTTCACATTTTTAATAATTTCACTTTATGTTTAATATTATTGTACCGACATGCACAGAGTTAGATAGAATTTTTTGGGTTACCCAAGCACAGCGCATGGTTTGTAAATTGTTTCCTGACAAAGAAATTGGGCTTTACTGCCCCCAAGACACTAAGCTATTCCTACTGAATAGTATGGTCAACTTTGTCACCAGTTCTCATGCCAGGACTGTCTTCCAATTAATCTGTTTCTACACTCAAAAATAAATGTATTATTTAATCATATACATCTCCCCACCATCCAGTATTATTATACAATTGATTAACAAAGCCTTACCCAAGTTAGAATAAATATATGCAGCCAGCACATGCCCAATTAAATTCACCAAAGCAAACCATAGTTGGAACAATTAGACTTTGTACATTGGATGCGTATTTGTCATGCTCAGACTAATTATATCTTTACATGCTTATTACACTACTTGGGGCATGGATGCTGGGGAGGAGAGGATGTATGGTCACATGTGTGGTTGCATTTGCCAAAACTTCCAATGCTGTTGGTTAGTTAACAATGTAGTTAGTAAGTTTCTGCGGAAAAAAACAGAAAAATAAACACCTTTTTTTAACAATCTAAAATGATGTTATTCTCACCTATGTTTTATTAGCATTGGAGATCCCTGAATATATTACTCATGAAGGAAAACGCACATTTAAAGCCAGGAAAAAGGCATTATTATAAGTCAGGGGTCTCAAAGTACCGGCCCGCGGGCCATTTGCGGCCCGCGGACCGGTTAAAAATGGCCCGCAGGCAGGGCTGATAAAGGACTAGAGGTCGACCGATATTTGGCCATTAGGTCGATATATAGCACTGGCCGCTGCTCTTCCTTCCTTCTCCACACTCAGCGCTTGATGCTTGTGTGAAACTGACACGTAACAGGAGGAGAGAGACAGAGGGATCTGTCAGATTTGAGGTTGATGTCGGGGGTGGGCGGGACCCGGCCGGGGTGGGCGGGACCCGGCCAATATCAAACACCAGCCAATGGGATCTGGGCGGGCAGCTACGTGTATGTGGCCCGCCCCTTTTCTTAAGCAGCCCAATCATTGGCTGGTGTTTGACAGCTGCTGGCCCCGCCCACCTCGGCCGGGTCCCGCCCACCCCGACATCAACCTCAATTCTGACAGATCCCTCTGTCTCTCTCCTCTGTGCTACGTGTCAGCTTCACACAAGCATCAAGCGCTGAGTGTGGACAGCTCCTTGTCAGTTTCACACACTGTTACACTCCGCTCAGTGTGAAACCTGCCAGTGGCACCTGCCTGTGCCAATCAGTGCCACCTGCCAGTGCCAACCAGTCTGCCATTGCCACCTGCCACCTCCAACCAGTACCACCTGCCAGTGCCACCTGCCACCGCCAATCAGTGCCACCACCAACCAGTGCCTGCCAGTGCCACCGCCAACCAGTGCCCCTGCCAATCAAAGCCACCTGCCAGTGCCACCTTCCGCCACCTGCAAGTGCCACGCCAATCAGTGCCACCTGCCAGTGCCAACCAGTGCTTGCCAGTGCCACCTGCCACCACCTGCCAGTGCCACGCCAATCAGTGCCACGCCAATCAGTGCCACCTGCCAGTGCCACGCCAATCAGTGCCACCTGTCAGTGCCAATAGTGCCACCTGCCAGTTCCAAACCAGTGCCACCTGCCAGTTTCAAACCAGTGCCACTTGCCAATGCCTGCCAGTGCCACCTTCCAGTGCCAACCAGTGCCACTGCCAATAAGTGCCACCTGCCAGTGCCATTGCCAATCAGTGCCACCTGCCAGTGCCATCTGTCAGTGCCAATCAGTGCACCCTCCAAACAGTGCAACGTGCCACCTGCCAGTGCCACCTGCCAGTGACAGACAGTGCCACCTGCCAGTGCCACCTGCCTAAGCCAACCAGTGCCATCTGTACTGAGGACATCAAGTGTTTGGTAGAGTGACAGGAGCAAGCAGGGAGGAGTGGAGTGGGTGAGGTTTTTTTTTTTTCAAATCGGCCTAAAATATCGGCCACAAAAATCGTCATCATATATCGGCCATCGGCTTTACCTCTCCATCTCTTCTGTCCTCTCCGCTGCACGCTGCTGCAGCCCAGAGAGAGAACAGAGCTGAGAATGGAGCGGAGGAAGGATCCGCTCATCGATCCGCCCACCTAGGCATTGACGATCGACCAGAGCTCCAAACCAGGGTCCTGCTGCCACCTCAGGGCGGGAGATTGTGTTCTCTGGGTCCCCTGTCACTAGGCCTGTATGGAAGCCAGGAGGAGAGGATTTGGGAGGCAGATGATCCTGACTGCCAGGAGAGGTGAGTGAGCCATCACACTGAGGCAAAGTCCTTAGTGGGGTGACTGGGGTAGAAATTTGTGCAGTGTGGGGGGTATTTTATGCAGTGTGGAGGGTGATTGTGCAGTGTGGGGGGTAATTGTGTAGTGTGGGGGTATTTTATGGAGTGTGGGGGGTATTTTATGGAGTGTGGGGGGTATTTTATGGAGTGTGGGGGGTATTTTATGGAGTGTGGGGCTATTTGTGCAGTGTGTGGCTATTTGTGCAGTGTGGGAGGGGTAATGCTGGGTAGTTAATAATGCGTTTGCTGACACCAATGCTGGGTTAATAATGCGCTTACGGACACCAGTACTGGGTATAATGCGTTTGCTGACACCAGTGCTGGGTATAGTATAGTATATTATTGCTGGTATAGTTCATTGCTTTTGAAGTTTTAAAAGTTTGCATGCGGCCCCCCATGGGATATGAAAACTTGTCATGTGGCCCTCAGGCAATTTGAGTTTGAGACCCCTGTTATAAGTGGTTCAGCAATAGAGGCCCCCATGTTTATCTCAATAAAGGTTTCCTTTAAAACCCAACTCCAGGCACAACTATAATAACAAATAAAAACTCTTGCAAAAGAACCTCTTGCAGTGGGCCCCACGCACTGCAAGGGTTGATTTCTTGTTATATCTAGAGGTGCGAGAATATGGATAAATACCATATTCTGCTCTCCAGCAGGCCCAATCCAGCGGTGTAACTCAGACGATGCAGCCTCTTCTCTAAGCTGCTCGTGGCTGTGATCGCACGCTTGATTCCTCCAAGCACAATGCAGGAGTAATAGCCCTGCAATGTATGTGATGATGTTGAGGGGCCACTTTCAGACTGGAGCTTCAGGGGAAAGAAGACATTGCTGAAGCAGGGCTTAATGTAAGTAACGCTGTTTCTCTTTCTACTCCCTAGACATAACAAGCATTTAACCCTTACATTGTGGGGGAGTGGAGGGCCCACTGTAAGGGTAGGTTTAGAATTTTTCATGGAATTGACCTTTATGATAATTTAAGTTGACTTTAGTACTGTAGCAGTGTTTTCTTGATAGCCTAGGTAGTTCAGTGAATGATTGACTTTTATAAACATGCATATCTGATTGATACAGATATGGGATGAAGTGCAGGAAGATGATCTTGGATGCTCAGCTGGCAGTGGAGAAAACGCATTGGGTGTGTTTGAAGATGCTGGACTGGATTTTGGAACCACAATGAAACTGGGAACGCCATCTAGAAAAGGTCATTAACAAATGTAATATCTTTTCAATGACTCAGTTATATAGGATTAAAAGAGATCAGATTAACCACTTCAGCCCCGGAAGATTTTACCCCCTTCCTGACCAGAGCGTTTTTTGTGATTCGGCACTGCGTCGCTTTAACTGACAATTGCGAGGTCGTGCGACGTGGCTCCCAAACACAATTGACGTCCTTTTTTCCCCACAAATAGAGCTTTCTTTTGGTGGTATTTGATCACCTCTGCGATTTTTATTTTTTGCGCTATAAACAAAATAAGAGCGACAATTTTGAAAAAAACGCATAATTTTTTAACATTTTGCTATAATAAATATCCCCCAAAAATATATAAAAAAACATTTTTTTCCTCAGTTTAGGCCGATCGTATTCTTCTACATATTTTTGGTAAAAAAAATCGCAATAAGCGTTTAATAATTGGTTTGCGCAAACGTTATAGCGTTTACTAAATAGGGGATAGTTTTATGGCATTTTTATTAATAATTTTTTTTTTTACTAGTAATGGCGGCGATCAGCGATTTTTATTGTGACTGCGACGTTATGGCGGACATGGCGGACATTTTTGACACATTTTTGGGACCATTGTCATTTATACAGCGATCAGTGCAATTAAAAATGCACTGATTACTGTGTAAATGGCACTGGCAGTGAAGGGGTTAACCACTAGGGGATGGGGAGGGGTTAAGTGTGTCCTAGGGAGTGATTACTAACTGTAGGGGGATGGGCTGTATGTGTGACGTCACTGATCTCTGCTCCGATGACAGGGAGCAGAGATCGAGTGACACTTGTCACTAGGCAGAACGGGGAGATGCTGTTTACAACGGCATCTCCCCGTTCATCCGCTCCGTGAGGCGATCGCGGGTATCCCCGCGGCGATCGAGTCCGCGGGGCCCGCTACCCGACTCACGGAGCTCCCGGCCGGCGCGCGTGAGCCCCGCCGGCGGCGAGCACGCAATGGCATGGCGGGGAATTCAAATGGACGTATAGGTATGCCCATTTGCCCAGCTGTGCCATTCTGCCGACGTACATCGGCGTGCGCCGGTCGGGAACCGGCTAATGTAAATCATATACGATAATGTCAATCTGTATTCATTGTTTTTAGAAAATGTTTCAATGTTTAATTTCTTATTATACATGCATTGGGCCACCTACAGTACTGTGCATAAATTTTAGGCAGATGTGAAAAAATGCTGTAAAGTAAGAATACTTTCAAAAATATGTATTTTAATTGTTTATTTTTATCAAATTTACAAAATGCAAAGTGAGCAAGTAGAAGAAAAAATCTAAATCAAATCAATATTTGTTGACTTCCCTTGGTTTCAAACCAGCATAAATCCTTTCAGGCACACACAGTCCTTGGGCACACAATTTTTGAAGGGACTCGGCACATAGGTTGATTCAAACATCTTGGAGAACTGACCTCAGATCTTCCCTCTTTCTCCTCATGTAACTCCAGACAGACTAGATGATGTGGGGGCCAAACCCATGGCTGTGTCTATGTGGTGCTGTGTCCCAATTGACATTAGTGGTACTGCCTGCAGAGGGATGCATGAAACACCTGTGTGGGTAAACATGGCACTCGCATGTGTGCACACTATAGTTCACTCTGTATAGGTGAACTAAATAAAACATAAGTTTTATTTGCACAACATGAGCAAATATATGCAGAAGCCGTAGTGCCTTGTCAAGGCCCCTCTGTATAGTGGGGTTCTAACTATAATCTATGCACATCTCCATGTTGAAGCATATATATATAGCAAGGGATAAATAAGGGGCAGGTGTTCCTAGAGGGAGACCATTCTTCTTAAAGCTGCATGCTCCTTGAACATATATATATATGACAGTATATAATACACACACACACAGATAGCAGAACTGCAAAATATGTTCTGGTACAAAATGGACATACAGGTGCAGGAACTTAAGTGGTTAAATAGTTCTTTCACCTTATTTTTTGCTTTCTTACAGATTTTACCTGCACTACAAAACTACACAATCGCAAACGTCGCTCATATGAATTACTAGCAGCAAAACAAAAAAAAGGTAACAAATCATATATATTAGATATAAGATATGAGGTACATTTCTATTCGGTAAATATGAGTTAGCTACAGTGGTATTAGTGGGGTTCAAATGTATGGGAACTGGATACCTTGCAGGAACTGCCACAGAGTTTTACCTGCTGTAGAGAGCTAAAGAGTCTCTCTACTTGGGAATGCATTCCATGGGCCAACGGTGAATTGACATAATTTTAACCCTCTGCACATAGGAACAAATCTGAAAGTTATGAAGCTCACAACGGGGGACCTAACTTTGTAGAAGGCACAGTCTGAGGGCATTATCATACCTCTACCTTTCATCTTGATCAGGGACCATAGGGCTTCTTACCCACTTGTAATGCAAACTGAGAAATATGTCTGAACTGTAGTAGATAACTAATAAGAAAAATGAAAAAGAAAATATATGGCTACAACAAAAGTTTGCATTATTGCCATATTTCAAGTTTGAGGAGGTTATAGCATGTTACATAATTGTTAACCCATTCCAGACTTACAAATTTGACCCTGGTTCCAAAATTAAGCAATTGTGTGCTTGAATTTACATCATATCTTAATGTTCTCTTGACTTAAAGTGGAAATTTACCCATAACAACTTGATAAAAATCAATGTTCTTTTTCCATATTAATACTTATGAAAATTAGTGTGTGCTGTAAATTGCCTCTAGCATTGTTTCTGTTTCTTATTGCTGGAGGCTACCATTTTACTGAAGCCCAGAAACCCTGAACAGCAGTTAAATCTTTAGGTTGTTAGCAGATCAAAATAGAGAGCAGCTGAGCATGTATTGCTGGATTTTAAACAGTATAGGCACTTATTTTTAATGTTTTATATTATACCTGCAAAGAGGCCAGCCTGAAGTGATGTAGCAGGACCTTATTTTCTGATTAAAGTTCCACTTTAATATTTTAATTTGATTAATTAAAGAGCAGTCGCATCACTAGGGGGTGGCTTTTGGGGCTAAAGCCCCGAATCAGGGGCCCATAGCCCCGAGTCTCTGCAGGGGTGCCCAAGGGGAGGGGAGGCTCTCTGGGGACCCTGATGTAAGTGGGGGGGCTCTCTGGGGACCCTGATTTTAAGGGGGAGGCTCTCTGGGGACCCTGATGTAAGGGGGGGCTCTCTGGGGACCCTGATGTAAGGGGGGCTCTCTGGGGATATATACACACACACACACGTATATTACTGTATATGCATGTGTATGCCCGCCCAAGCGTATGACTTTCTTTACTACGCTGCTACGGGCTCTAGCCCCAGATCTTTTGTAGACCTAGCAACACCCCTGTTAAAGAGCAATGCTTAAACAACAGTAATATGAACCCTCCTTGAAAGGGAGACTTGACTGTTGGAAGCATGCCATCACTGTGGGTGTGAACCTAATACAGAGAGGTTAAGTGGCTCCATTATAATTGGCTACAAAGACTTGAGGAAGGTGACTGGGTGGAGCCTGAATTCGAGAAAAAGGCTACGCTGGGGCACATCCCTCTAATCTGGGGAGTTTCAGCTATCACACCTCCCGCCATTTGTGATCTTTTGTCACAGCTTTATTGCTGGTTTTGACCCTACCAAGCAACTGATGTTGCTTTATGGGCTATGCCCTTAAGTTAAAGTCTAATGCCTGTCTGGTGGTATGGACAGTCTAGTTAGACTATGTGAATTTATGTTTTATGGGTGCTCAAGTATGACTGTGACCTTGCTCTATTTCCAGCTTAGACAGCTTCCATGTCTTTTTTGGGGGAAAGGGATCGGTTTATTAGTTGGTCATAAATGAGCCTATGCTTCTCAGCAGTTAAGTATTTAAATTGCATTTATTAAACCCAATATAGTTGTGAATAATTCTTTAACTTTCAGCAAGCGAATCTCCTGCTCATCTAAGGCCATGTTGTTTGGCTGGATTACACGAGAGCCCTATGGGACTGGACTGTACTGCTCGAAAGAAACATGTGCAGGAACAGGAATGTGCAGACTTATTCTTTGAGTGCTGTATACATGCAGAAAAGCTGCGAGAACAAATGAGCAAAAATTTGGAATGGGAGAGATGTAAGTATGGGATTTTCATTCATTATTTAGCAAGTTTTTTTGTACAGTTGCAGGGACTGTGTCGGCTGCACTGCAGCACAAAGAGGGATACCTTTTCACCCATGTGAGGTAATGCATCCATTCTCAGAGAATGGTAGCTTTACCACACACAGGTGAAGAATACACTTCTCTTTTTCATCTATGTAGGGTAATGCATCTATTCTTAGAGAATGGCAGCAAAACTTTGTTAAAATGAAAAAAGGATAGTCTTAGTTTTCTTAGTCACAAAGCCAATAGAGAAAATTTAAAGGCATTGCTAACAGGAGGAATTTAACTACATATATTCATCTTGCCAAGACACTCGACCCTCTGAACAAACGAATAAATAAACAAATTGATTTCTAATGTTTATGACATGAGAACTGGAGTGTAATACCATAAACTGAACATCCCGAGCAGTGTTTTGTTTTTTTTTCTAGCTTTTCTAGCTATGACTAAGCAACAATGATGTTGTGAAATGCGTCAGCTGTTTGTCCTGCTTCTGTTGTCACAGGAACATTGACTATTCATTACAATAAAGGCTTTTATCGGAGTGCGGCTGTCCAGAATCCATTTTTTTCAACAGTGTTTTGGGGGTGCATGTTCAAAAGGACCTCTATCCTTTTCAGTTTGAAAACTGTGCTGTGTAGCACAAAGCAGGCCAGCACCACTTTTATTGTCTTTTCCACATGCAGTAGTATGGTGAAAAGTAGTACACGCCACTTAGCAGTACAAAGTCTAAATCCATTTGATGGTCTTGGCTCAGTCAGTTGTTGAATGTTTTCTCTTTGTGGCTAAGTCCATGTCCACTGTAGGGCTGCATCAAATGCTATGATGATATGTGGCAGACTCAGCTCTGTTGTACATGGAAGAGGTCTCCCTGGGGAGGTCCCAGAGATGTCCTTCATACAGCTGACACCCCATAGCACACTGTCTGAAGATTTTGGAATCTTCTTGACTCCTGTAGGCTTCCACATCAATAGATATGAAACAGAGGTTGGCATCCATCAATCCTAATAGAACAATAGAAAAGTATTTCTTGTAGTTGAAATACTTAGATCCAGAGTTGATGGCATTTTCACCCTAACATGTTTTCCGTCAAGGGCTCCAATACAATTGAGAAACTAATTTTTCTCCCAAAATTCATCTGCCATCTCTTTCCACATATTTTCTGTTGGCTGAGGCATCACAACATGACCCAACTCCTCCCACAATGCCAAGCAGGTTTCCCAGGTCACCTCTGCCACCATGCTCACACACATATTTTCGCAGCTCACCATACTTGCTTGCAAAGAATCTTGTTGAGACAACAAAGGATGTGTCCACTAGTGACAGCTGGATCTCTTTTTTTCCAATTGTCTCTACCTTCTCACTCCCTTTCAACAAAATCAACAGGATTGCTTTGTCAATCTGATTGATAATTTAGTGAAGAAAGACAGCTAGCACAGCTCTTATGCCCCGTACACACGGTCATATTTTCCGACGGAAAATGTGTGATAGGACCTTGTTGTTGGAAATTCCGACCGTGTGTGGGCTCCATCACACATTTTCCATCTGATTTTCCGACACACAAAGTTTGAGAGCAGGATATAAAATTTTTCGACAACAAAATCCGTTGTCGGAAATTCCGATCGTGTGTACACAAATCCGACGGACAAAGTGCCACGCATGCTCAGAATAAATAAAGAGATGAAAGCTATTGGCCACTGCCCCATTTATAGTCCCGACGTACGTGTTTTACGTCACCACATTTAGAACGATCGGATTTTCCGACAACTTTGTGTGACCGTGTGTATGCAAGACAAGTTTGAGCCAACATCCGTCTGAAAAAATCCTAGGATTTTGTTGTCGGAATGTTCGAACAAAGCCCGACCGTGTGTACGGAGCATTAGTGTGAAAATGGCACCAAAAAAATAAATAAATACTTTGCAGTGTGTTGTTGGCATTTGGGAATGAAAAATGAGCAGAGGGGAGTGTATGAAAAACTGTTTTTTTATTGGTTAATTTTTTTAATTTGGTTAAATGTCTTTCTCAACTGCAGCGGATGATGATGAGGAAGATGTTCCAGATGATGTTTCACCCCGAAGTTTTTTCCCAGAGAGCTGGTTTTGGCATATCTATGAACTTAAAGATCCAAAATCAGACCCAAAATCAAGGTAGGAGATACATATGCTGTCAAACTGATTCGCAAATACACAAATCAGATTAAGCAATGTTAAGTCCAAATTCATCATCCCAATGTCAAGTACCAATCCATCATCATTGATGTTCATCTCTTTCTTATACTATGTAACTACAGGAATTAGAGAATTTTTCTAAAAATATAATCTGCTCCATGATCCATGAATGTATCCTGTATCCAGAGGTATCTAAATTGAATCTCAGTTTTCCTAATCTTTCCTTCTCTCATTTCTGTAACCTACAGATTACAATGTACAAACAAAAAAGGTATATTGCTAGTATTAGGAGACTACTCCATTTTAAATATTTTTGTTGACTATAGTATATTACTAGATGCATTCAAAAGCCATTAAATTAGAAGTTTATACACAGAAACATAGAGTGATGGAAGAAAAAGACCAAGTGGTCCATCAAGTTTGCAACTTTTTATTTATATATTTTTGTATGTTTTATTTTTGTTTGAAATGTTTCATTCCTATAATTTTTTCCCATCTTTCCTCAAGACTGTACATATTCATTTTCTGCAGCCTCTTCTGATATATTTTATCCCTTAGATCAGTGGTCTTCAAACTGTGGCCCGCGGGCCAGATATTCCCTTTGCTTTCCTTTATCTGGCCCTTGGGCACCATTTCTCCCACTGACATCAACAATGGGGAACTATTCTTCCGACTTATACCAAAGATGAGGCATTGTTTACTACCACTGATACCATAACATTTTCTACTCCCACTGGCCACACTCTGGCCCCCTAATGTCTGAAGGACAGCAAACTTGGCCCTTTATTTCAAAAGTTTGGAGACCTCCTGCCTTAGTTCTTGAACAACTTGCAGTTGGTCTTGCACTTGTCCTCAACCTCAATCCAACTAAGAATCTGCAACCACACCCACAAAATCACATTACCCACCTTTTTTAACATGCCATAAAACAATTGGTTACAGACTTCTGAAACAAGAGGCAGATATTCAAGGTATAAAGACAAAAAAATGATTTTGAAGAGGCACTAAGATATGCATGCAGAGTTAGGAGGGATGCCGTGAAGGTATGAGGCAGACAATTGGGATACATATAGCTCCCTGCCTGCCGAACACCTGGTGGTGTGACCAGTAAAGTCTGTGTCACTTGACTGTTTATGCAGCAGTGTCTATATTCCCATTGTACACGTTTCTGGAATGGACCTAAGGCTAGGTTCACACCTAAGCAGGCTGTGAGCCACATTTGAGCAAGCACAGCAACCCATTCATTTGAGTGCGTGCCTGCGTTTCATGCAGGAAAAAGGTTTCTACACTTTTTTAAAAATGCAGCCGCAAGGAAATTCTATGGTGCTGTGTTTTGAGATGCATGGGGATGCCATTAATAAATGACAGCCCCGTGCAACTGCAAAAGAGCAGCACTGTTTGGTTGCAGGTGGTTGTGGGAACAGGTGCGATTTACACGTTGTCCTGCACCCACAATTACCCGCACAAGTGTGAACCTAGCCTAAAGGTAGGAGGTCCTGCAGCAACAGCCAGCTGGAGACTGGAAACATCACAGATCAGTGTACATACTGTATATATTTGGCAGCACATCATGGATCTTCAAACAATGTTCAAACAACAAATATGTACAAGGACTTCACAGTATATGGCTTGTAGTGTGGGTGTAAAATAACTCTAAGATTTGTGCCTTTGGCAGTAATAGTTACCGCCAGGGGTGGTCTCATTGGCAGCAATAATAGCCACCAACACTGGCCATAAGGTCAAGCTTCAGATTTTTTCAGGAAACATTTACTCAAATCACAACCAAAAAAAATTTCCAACTCAACTTAACGACCAGTCTGCAACCAACCGAATTACCCTGACTAATAGTATGCATTAAAAACATGGGTTTAGTTTGCACACATTTGCAAATACATGCGTAAGCTGAAGAGCCACTTCAAGGCACACCAGTATTTTCTGTAGTCCTAACTCTAAATTTTGAGAGCCTCCACAGTTGAAGCACATGCATTATAATGGATAGGCAGAGGACAGGTGAGGCTGGAGGGAGCCCACCCCTCTTTAAAGGCACAGAGATGCACTGGACACTCAGCATATAGCACAATGGCAGCGAAGGCCCTCTGCTGTAGCCAATCATTGGGATGGAAACAGCAGGCAGGAAGCTGGGCGGCGGCGCAGCGAACCCAATTAGAACCGCTCTCTCTCTCCTCTCCCTTCGGCTGACAGGAGGAAGGGGGGGGCGAGCGGGGGAGATACACAGACAGCCCGAAGCTTTTCTCTGCCTGTCACAGCGCTGCTGCTGAGTTCTCTGGCAAATGGAGCAGTGCTGTGAAAGGGAGAGGAGAGCTGCAGGTTGTCTGTGTATCTCCCCTGCTCGCTCCCCTCCCCTTCCTCCTGTCAGCCGAAGGGAGAAGAGAGAGAGAGCAGTTCTAATTGGATTCGCCGCGCCGCCATGATTGGCCACAGCAGAGGGTCAATCAGAAGACACTGGGGGGCATCATGGGAAATGTAGTGTGGTCTGAGGTCTGTGTATAGTTTACAGTAGAGGGGGACACAGTAACCAGGAAGGTGGGGCAGATAACAGATGCACACATCGAGTGGTGGGAGGGGGGGTAAGGGGATATGTGCTGGGTTCTTTGGGAGGGGAGAGGATATGTGCTAGTGGGCAGGTCTGATCCTCCCCCCACCACTAGCACATGTCCTCTCCCCTCCCAAAGCACCCAGCACATATCCCCTTACCCCTCAAATGAAAAGATGCTGCCTCCTCTTGCGGTGTCCCTCTCTGTCCTCTTCTCACGGTGTCCCTCTGTCCTCTTCCCGTAGCGTCCCTCTGTCCTCCTCCCATGAAGATGACAGGGCGGATCTTAAAAAGGAAAGGGTGTGGCCTTGACAGGAAGGGGTGGGTCATATTTAAATTAGGGGGTGCACGAGTTTAGTCAGGCTTAGGGCAGCAAAAAACCTAAATACACCACTGGTCATGCCCACGGCACTAACTTCCAGCATATACAGTACTGCTCCCTGTCATAACCACCTCGCTACTCTCCTGCAGATACTGCTTACTGTCATACCCTCTCTACTAATATCCTGAACATACTTTGCCATTTTGAAGAAAGTACACTATTGGTAGTTTAAAAATTAAATGTAAAGAAATATGTTGTTTATATTTTCTGGCCTTTAATGGGCCCATGTTAAACTAATCTGGAAATATGTCACTTTCTAGCATTGTCACTATGCCTTTAACACTCAACCTACCAAGCTCTATCACCACCTGGATAGTACAAGCAGTCAGTATCAAGAAAAATCAAGGTAAGGGGAAATGAAATAGCAATTTTATATATACATCATGTAGCTTGGAAATGTCACAGATACTAAGCAGAGTCTTATTGAATATAAAATATTTTTTTAACCAGTTCCCACCAAGCCTATAGACAAATGATAGCCAGGCGGGACATTCACTGTTCTGGGTGGACGTCATATGACGTCCTCCAGGAATGCACCTCCCATGGGGCACGCTGCGGCGTGATCTGTCCCACTGATCAGTGTACCGGCTGCTGCTGGCACCATGTGATGGCTGTGCAGATCGCATGACAATTGTTTTGTTCTGTTGTGTTGATCTCTGTGATTGGTTACAGTGATCACATGGTACAGACAGGGCCAATCACAGCCCATCTGTACCATGTGATTAGCTGTGGCCAATCACAGCTAATCATAACAATACACACTAAATGAATCTATTTCATTAAGTAAAATTGATTGCTTATACCAGTGAAATTCACTGGTATAAGCAATCATAATGGTAACACTGTATTACTCTGGTCACAGTGTGTTAAAAGAAAAAATAATAATAGAAAAGAAAACAAAAACTATAAAAAATTGAAAAAAATGTTTCCTAACTGTCACCAGTTAGTGTCCCTGACCCTGATCACTGCCACACCAGTTATATGATGATGCTTTACTGCACTGGTGACAGTATGTAAAAAAAAAAGTGAAAAAAAAAACCCTATTTTTTTAAAATGTCTTCATTTTTCAAAAAATTGTGACAAAAAAATTACAACTTAAAAAACGCGCGATGCCTCCTACTGAATACCTTGGACTGTCTACTTTCCAAAAAAGGGTAATTTGGGGGATATTTGTAAAATTATATATAATTTTTTTCTATTATATTCCTTTATTTTCTATTCTATTTTATTCTTTTTGGAAATTGGAAAACTATTTAAATTCGAAAACTATTCGAATTTGAAAACTTTTCGATTCGAAAATTAATAAATTAAGCAACTTCCGAAAACGAATTAAACAAATGAAACAAATTTAACTAAACAAATTTATGTAAATAAATCGAAACTAAACAAATTTCTTCCTTCTGCCCATGTCTAAATACCACCAAAATAAAGCTCTATTTGTGTGAAAAAATGCTAAAAATGTAATATGGGTACATTGTTGCATGACCATGCAACTGTCATTCAAAGTGTGACAGCACTGAAAGCTGAACAGTGGCCTGGCCAGGAAGGGGGTGAAAGTGCCCTGTATAGAAGTGGTTAAAAAAGACCACTTGCTGAAAAATCTAATAGTATTCCAATTACTGAAATTATATCACGTAGTATAATAATTTCAAGATTTGATTTACACGCAAACCCAAAAATTCTGCAAAAGTGGCAGTGATAGGCTTTGGGAATAGCTATACGACTGCCCAGAGTACTTGAGAAATTGAAGCAACAGTTTTTTTGTAAATATAAAAAAAATGTTATTTTAATTTTGTCTCTCATTATAATTAATGGATTATGTTTGATTAGGTGTGATTACAAAATGGCAATATTTTGGAGTGAATATAGAGAATCATGACATAGTTTATCAGGCTAGAGATGGGTCTATGAAGGCCAGCGACCAAGCTTCACAGCTTAACTGCTGAGCAGACAGTAAAGCTGGCCATACGCTGATTGAAATTTGTCCAGTTAAAGAGGAACTGCAGTCTGCTCATGTAATAAAAATTATTATCCAAAGTTAAAACAACAAGGGCAGAAGATTTAATAGATGGAAAGATTAAAAAATGACTGAAGGTCCACTTTAAGCCGGGGCAAGATGAATTTCATTCGGTGTGTGGCCACCCCTCGTTTGATTGACTTCTGTCGAAGGAGCCTATTGGAAAATCTTGAACAGTGCAGTCAATCTGCTGCAAATTCTGAGCAGTGTATTCTGACAGTGGTGGATTCCAGTGTCAGAATACAGTGTCCCAGCAGGGGGGATTCCTCCATCCACCGCTGGCTGAACGAGAAAAAAACGAACCATCTATGGTCAGTTTAAGGTCACTGATTTAGCTTTTGTCTTTGGTAGGGGGTTTGGATAACAAGACTGGCACAAAAATGTTTTAATTCTTTGGCATGTAGGATATTTCCAATATTCTAACATACTCACTTTATCTCTTTAGCTGCTAGCCTGGAGTTTTATGGTGGCAACTCTCACCACAAGGATGATGCTTCCTGCTATATGTGTCCTTGTACTATTTGCATTGGCGTATATAACCTGGTTAAAATGTTTATATCATCGTTTTTAATTATGCAACTTGCACAGCGATGCCGTGTACACACGGGTGGATTTTTCGGCATCAAAGGTCCGATGGTCTTTCCGACTAACTTTCGACGGACTTTTGACGGATTTCCGACGGACTTTCAAACGAACGGACTTGGCTACAAGCGATCACACCAAAGTCCGACGGATTCGTACACGATGACGTACGACCGGATTAAAATGAGGAAGTTCATAGTCAGTAGCCAATAGCTGCCCTAACGTTGGTTTTCGTCCGTCGGACTAGCATACAGACGAGCGGATTTCTCGATAAGAACTGGGTCCGGCGGAAAGATTTGAAACATGTTTCAAATCTAAAGTCCGTCTGATTTTCGACCGAAAAAGTCCGCTGCAGGTCCGATGAACACCACACACCGTCGGATTGTCCGAAGAATCTGTTCCGTCGGACCAGTCTGGTCGAAAAGTCCGCCTGTGTGTACACGGCATTAGGGTCCATACACCTGAATATTAAATAAATATGTTTCAGATCAAAGCAAAATACATTTAACTAGTAAGTGGTAACTTTTTGTACTTTTTGTACTTTTTCTTTATTCCAGGAATTTGTGTATCTAATGCCTACCCATTGACTGTTTCCATGAAATTCTTTGTTGACCTAAGAATGCCTTACAGTGTTAGAAGAAACGAGCAAGTACAAATTAGGGCAGTTGTCCACAATTATTTTGAAGATAGACAGAAGGTGAGTATTAAATTGTTCATGGGCTTCAAACTTGGCATAACCCATTCTTTTTAGTGGTGTGAATTCAGCTAGAGTAAAAACTTTTGTCAGATTGGTTTAAAGTACCTTGCTGTGATGAATGTGCTTCCATGCCTAGCATGGTTAGTTTGAAAAGGCAAAACAGGAGGACTAGGTATTTCACACAAAGGAAGCATTACAAAGAGAACAGGATACTCTTTTAACACAAGCACATGGTACAACAGAAGCGGATCAATAGGAAATGTTGGTGTAACGTATTCTTTAATTTTTTTTCAGCATAGCTATTTTGCGCCAGGGATTTTTGTATTATTATTATTATTATTATTATTTTTTTGTCAAACGACGCTAACAAAATATGCAGGTGTGTATATTCCTGAGTATTGTATACTGGCTATAACCAAGGTGTTACTAACAGCCTTTACCACCATGCTGTAAGCTCATCAGTCACTAGCAAATGTATTAACTTCAGATCTACATTGATCACATATTTTGCTATACTCATTCTTTAAAATGTGTTCCTTTGCATTTACAGGTGACAGTGAAATTTTCTTACATTGAAAATGTATGCAGTTTAGCTACCAAATCAAGAGGTTATCAAGTGTCAGTGCCGGTGGAAGCGCAATCTACAAAAGTGGTGAACTATGTTATAATCCCTCTGAAAGCAGAAACAATTCACATTGAAGTGCAGGTTTATGGTTCAGGTATCAGAGACAAAGTGAAAAAATCCATTGATGTGCTGGTATGTAAACATGCTCTTCATACTATTACTACTGCTACTAATACTACTACTTTAACAATTCTGTAATTATTATTTTTTATGTTAAGAACTGTGTTATACCGTGAATGTGTAAATAGCTAAATAATCACTTCCACATTTACATGCAGACAAAGGTATCCAGCAAAAATGAGGTGCTTGCAACAGTCACCCTTATCCATGTAGTTTTCTTTTTTTTTAACTGTTAATGTATTTGTTAAAGCACAACTGGCAGTGTAGTTTGTGCCAACCTCTGTTTCTGTCACTTTTGATGGCCAGCTTTATATAGGAGGTAGGATCACTGTAAAGCCTAGTACACACAATGAGATTATCGGACGAATGATAGTCCGTTTTTTTATGCATGCTAGTCTCTTCTCGTAAAGACAGAATAAAAATTCAGAAGTGATGTAATCTATTTGTATTAAAAAATAAAATATAAAAAAATGTGGCGATACCTCCAAAGTGTAGAATGTAGTGCTAAACAAAGGGTGAACACAGCAACAAAACTAATAACCAAAAGTGTGTAGCCTCTAAACAATGAATCCAAAGCTAGAGTGCTGTGAAAAGTCATAAGACATCCTCTAATAACACACATGGATAAATAATACAGTTGATGAATAAAAAACATAAGTGATGTCACACAAAACAGCAGTCCATAAAAATTGTATAAACTATTTGGTACTGACCCTTGACATTTCCTCGCATTAAAGTGCATGTTTAAAATAAATAGTGATCAATACAATCGGAACCTCTGGTCTCTGCCGCAACCGGAAGTGACGTTACCTGGAACGGAGGTTCCGTTCGTATTAGTGCTGATTGCTTTGTACTGCATATGTAAGTTACTACTGTGTTAACCACTTGCTTACTGGGCACTTAAACCCCCTTCCTGCCCAGGCCAATTTTCAGCTTGCAGCGCTGAATGACAATTGTGCAGTCATGCTACACTGTACCCATATGAGATTTTTATCATTTTTGGCACACCAATAGAGCTTTATTTTGGTGGTATTTAATCACTACTGGGGTTTTTATTTTTTGCTAAACAAACAAAACATAGTTATAAAATTTTGCAAACATGTAATTTTTCTCCTTCATTGATGTGCGCTGATGAGGCTGCACTGATGGGCACTGATAGACAGCACTAATAAGGCGGTACTGATGGGCACTGATGAGGTGGCACTGGTGGGCACTGATGAGGCTGCACTGATAGGTGGCACTGGGCACTGATAGGCGGCACTGATAGGTGGTACTGATGGGCACTGATAGGTGGCACTGATGGGCACTGGTAGGTGACACTGATAGGCAGCACTGATAGGTGGCACTGATGATGAGGCACTGATGGGCACTGAAAGGTGGCACTGGTAGGTGGCACTGGTGGGCAATGTTTAGCAGTGTTGATATGCACTGGTAGGTGGCACTAGTGGGCACTTCGTGGTCTGGAGTGTGGAGGACCGATGTCCTGTTTACTCCAGACGGTAATGGACTTTTTTTTCTCTCCTCACGCTCTCAGCCTGAGGAGAAAAAAAAGCCGATTACCGACTCTGTTTACATCACGTGATCAGCTGTCTTTGCCTGACAACTGATCACGTGGTAAGGGACCGGGATCGGCCCTTTACTCCGATCTGTAAACAGCCATGTCTCTTAATTCGCTGATCACAGAACGAGCCGCGTGCGCCCCACAGGGGGCGTGCAGGCAGCTCATGCACGAAAGGACGTTGATTGGATGCCCTCCCGGCAATTTAGGCCCGTGATGTAGCTGTCTTTCGGGTTAATAAATATTGCTTTTACGGATTACTGCACTATGGGGATTTCCTTTGTCTTATATGGCCCCTATTGAATGTAGGAGTGGAGGAGGATTATTATGGCACAGTGGGAGAGTTATTAATGCTTACCATCATAGTTACTCCCCCACTTATCTCATCCCTGGCTTTATGCTCTGAGGAGAGGAGAGGAGAGGAGAGTGGAATGTGATCTGCCGTCAAGGATATGTATATACCAAAAGTTCTGTCAGACCCTTGTGGTCTTTGATTAAGGTGAGCTGCTAGGGCATACTCCTGGTGAATTCTGGATGGTGGAAGCAAGTGTAACCACACTAACTTTGGACGCCTATTTGCACGTGGATTTTTTTTTTTGCACGTTGATATTATAAATCATCTGTGTACATGCACTTTAATGTTTGGAACTGACCCTTGGCATTTCCTAATGTTTTATTCAATTTTTATGGACTGCTGTTTTGTGTGACAGCACTTATAGACACTGTTTTTTATTCATCAACTGTATTATTTATCCATGTGTGTTATTAGAGGATGTTTTATGACTTTTCATAGCACTCTAAATTTGGATTTATTGTTTAGAGGCTTACCCTGTGGTTACCCTTTGTGTAGCACTACATTCTACACTTTAACCACTTAAGCCCCGAACCATTTCGCTGGCCAAAGATCGGAGCACTTTTTGCGATTCGACACTGCGTTGCTTTAACTGACAATTGCGCGGTCATGCGACGTGGCTCCCAAACAAAATTGACGTCTTTTTTCCCCACAAATAGAGCTTTCTTTTGGTGGTATTTGATCACCCCTGCGGTTTTTATTTTTTGCGCTATAAACAAAAAAAGAGCAACAATTTTGAAAAAAACGCATTATTTTTTGCTTTTTGCTATAATAAATATCCCCCAAAAATATATAAAAAAAAAAATTTTCCTCAGTTTAGGCCGAAATGTATACTTCTATATATTTTTGGTAAAAAAAATCGCAATAAGCATTTATTGATTGGTTTGCGCAAAAGTTATAGCGTTTACAAAATAGGGGATAGTTTTATGGCATTTTTATTATTATTTTTTTTTTTTTACTAGTAATGGCGGCGATCAGCGATTTTTATTGTAACTGCGAAATTATGGCGGACACGTCGGACAATTTTGGCGTGATTTTGGGACCATTCACATTTATACAGCGATCAGTGCGATTAAAATCACATTGATTACTGTGTAAATGTGACTGGCAGTGAAGAGGTTAACACTAGGTGGCGCTGTAGGGGTTAAATGTGTCCTAGGGATGTGTTCTAACTGTAGGGGGGATGGGCTAGCTGTGACACATTACTGATCACCGCTCCCGATCACAGGGAGTTATGATCAGTGACACTGTCACTAGGCAGAACGGGGAGATGCTTGTTTACATTCACATCTCCCCGTTCTTCCTCTCCGTGAGACGATTGTGGGTATCCCCGCGGCGATCGAGTCCGCGGGACCCGCGACCCGACTCACGGAGCACCCGGCCGGCACGTGCCGCCGCGCACGCAATGGCACGGTGGCAAATCCAAAGGGACGTACAGGTACACCCATTTGCCCAGCCGTGCCATTCTGCCGACATACATCGGTGTGTGCCGTAGCGCCACTTTTTTTATATTTTATTTTTTAATTAATATGTGGAGACACCCTGAATGTTGGTGGCTGACCACATACTGTATATTTACTTCTTTGATTACTGTGGTTTGCGCATTTGTTTTTATTTTTATCACCAATGTATTTGTATTGTATTTTCGGACCAAAAAACTGTACTGATTAAACAAAAATCGCATGATCTGGTATCGTACGAGAAAAATTTTCGTGTTTGTCCCTTCGGAAAATTTCAGACGAAAGCTGTGTACTAACATTCAGATTACCGTACGATCGCTTCGAAAGCGGTATTTTTTTGTATAGTATTCTGATCGTGTGTACAGGGCTTAAGGCTGACATAGTTCCTGTCTTTTCATATCTGAACAATGGTCCAGACACTACCTTTAGTTAAAAGACTCAGAGCCAAAGGGTGTAAACAAAGAGAGCAAGGGTTGGTCAGCTGTAAATAGTCTGGCCAGCTGGAAACCACCTTTTTTGCGCAAAGCACTATAATATAGTTAAAGTGATTGAAAAAAGGCTTTATTTTTTCTATAAAAATAACAAACATGTTATACTTACCTGCCCTGTTGCAATGGATTTGCACAGAGCATCCCGGATCCTCCTCTTCTCGGGTCCTTCTTCTGTGCTCCTGGCCCCTCCCTCCTGTCGAGGGGCCCCACAGCAAGCAGCTTGCTATGGGGACACCTGAGCCAAGCCACAGCTTCCTGTGTTCATTCAGACACAGAGCTGCAGCCTGGCCCCGCCCCCTCTTTCTCCTGAATGGCCAGCTGACTTTGACAGCAGCGGGAGCCAATGGCACTGCTGCTGTGTCTCAGCCAATCAGGAGGGAGAGTCTCAGATGGCTGAGACACTTGTGGACATCGCTAAATAGAGATGGGGCTCAGGTAAGTATTAGGGGGCTGAGGGGGGCTGCTGCACACAGAAGGCTTTTTTGCCTAATGCATAGAATGCATTAAAGTGGAGTTCCACCCAAAAATGGAACTTCCACTTTCAGTGAAGGTGACCCCCTGACATGCCACATTTGGCATGTCATTTTTTTGGGGGGGAAATGGATACCCTCTTTTTAGAGGCATCCAGCTCCCACTTCCTCCCGGGGCTCTGTGGCACCGGAAGGAAGTTCACCTCTCCCTCCGGGCAATCTTCTGGGACACGTCACAGGTCCCAGAAGATTGCCCGGCCAATCACAGCGCGCAGCCCGGCTCGCGCATGCGCAGTGTGTGCCTGGCTGTGAAGCCACAGCCGGGGGCCCACAGTCAGAATGCCGGCGCCGCGGAGAGGAGGGGGAGAGGAGCAGGGCTTCGTGTGCCCACATTGTAGGACAGGTAAGTGTCCGATTATCACTTTTTGTAGCTGCTGACTTTTATATAGGTGGAACTCCGCTTTAAGATAAAAAACCTTTTGACTTTACTACCCTTTTAACCCTTGGCTCTACATGATTTAAAGTGACTCATGCCATTCCTCTTGCTATAATTTCTGAGGCCCGGTTCAAACTGTCGCGACTTCAAAGTCGACATCCCAGCGCGACTTCGGCATGACTTGCAGAAGTCAATGCAAGTCGTGCCGAAGTCGCACCAAAAGTAGTGCAGGAATCTTTTTGTTTCAATATTATTTTATTAGTTTATATATGAATATTACAAGAATTTACCCTATACAAAACATGTATATATATGGAAACATCTACATATACTTTCAGGGTACAATGTATACCTTCCTTTAATCCCCTATCTTTCCTATCTAAAGTAAAAAAGGTGCTCCATATTAGCTTATAAAACAGATTGGATGTTGTGATTATAGTAAAAAACAATCCAACATTCCAAGAAAAAAAAAAGGGGGGGGAACAAATTTATGAAAACGAAAACAATTATACTCACTCCAACATAGCTAAACAGTGGTAGAATTTCCCTTAACCCAATTTAGAAACTCAGATGAATGTCGAAACTTAGACCAAATGGACCACATATGAGAAAACTGTTCTTCTCTTCCCATTTCCTGCGCCAACAGACCTTCTAGATCTCTAATATAGTCCAATTCAATTGTCTATTCCCCCAGGGAGGGTACCGTCATTGATTTCCAATGCCGCGGAATGACTACTCTAGCTGCAGCGAGAAAGTGTCTAAGCACATCCTCCTTCGCTGTCTTTAAAGATCCTGGAATCATAGTTAAGAGAGCCACTCTGCGTGATGCGTGGATAGTTGTATCCACTAGTTTACCATGTAAATCAAAGATATGTTTCCAAAACATTCTCACCATGGGCAGTGGCGTCACTAGGGTCGGTGTCACCTGGTGCGGTAAAACATGGTGTCCCCTCCTCTCCTGTCTAGGCTGCCCAGCGCCCTGCAGGCAGCGCATGGTCACGGGGTGCACCCCAAACTGGCCCTTGTAAATGATAGTATAGGGTGGTATAGTGGTAGGGTAGGGTAGTATAGGGTGTTATAGTGGCAGGCTGGGGTGGTAAAGTGGCAGGCTAGGGTGGTATAATGGTAGGTTGGGGTGGTATAGGGGAGGTTGCGGTGATATAGGACAGGTTAGGATTGTATACGGCAGTTTGGGTGATATAGGGTAATTTGGGGTGGTATATTGGCAGTTTGGGGTGGTATAGGGCAGGCTGGAGCGGTATATGACAGGTTTGGGTGGTATATTGGCATTTTGGGGTGGTACAGGGCAGTTTGGGGGTGGTATATTGGCATTTTGGGATGGTATAGGGCAGTTTTAATGGTATATTGGCAGTTTGGGGGTGATTTGGGGTGGTTTAGGGTAGTTTGGGGTGGTATATTGGCAGTTTGGGGTGGTATAAGGCAGTTTGGGGGTGGTATAAGGCAGTTTGGGGGTGGTATAGGGCAGTTTGGGGGTGTATGAGGGCAGTTTGGGGTGGTATATTGGCAGTTTGGGGTGGTATATTGGCAGTTTGGGGTGGTATAGGGCAGTTTGTGGTGGTATATTGGCAGTTTGGGGTGGTATAGGGCAGTTTGGGGTGGTATAGTGGCAGTTTGGGGGGCTATAGGGCAGCTTACACAGCAACTTACAGCATGCCTGTAGATGAAGACACACCTGGGCGGGGCTGCTGTGTCCTCACCTCTTTCTCCTTCTTCAGCTGCAGGATCAGCCAGAGTGAAGGAGTCTGTGGGAGGAGTGGATAAGACAGCCACAACCCAGCTCCGCCCACCAACTCCGGCTACCTCGAGAGATATTGGAGATCTCGAGTGACAGCTTAGCCTGACTGGAGAGTGATACAAGCAGCCTCCCCCGCACAGCTGGGTGCCCTGCTCCAACTTCTAGCTTCAAGCATTATAGTGCACTGTGTAGCAGCGCCGGCCCCGGTGTGACCCCTCTGGCGAGTGTCACCCAGTGCGGGCCGCACCCCCACAGCAACGCCACTGACCGTGGGACAGTCCCACAGATGTGGATCATATTTCCCTGTGAATCATGGCAACGCCAACAGATATCAGATATATCCTGGTTAAATTGGTGGAGGGTAGAGGGGCACCTATACCATCTAGTCACCAATTTATATCCCTTTTCTTGAGTTTTCCTAGCAATTGACATTTTATGAGTCACAATAAAGCTTTTTTGCCAATCCGATGAAGATAAAGTCTGTTGGAGGTCTTTTTCCCATTTCTGTGTATATGGGGGGAGATCTGGATGTATTGTTATCAAAAGAATAGAATATAGTGCAGAGACCAAATGTGATAATGGCTCCTCTTGCAACAACAACAATTCAAAGGCAGTTGGTTTGGCATAAAGGTCTTGTTTTGATGGAATAGATCATATATAAGACAAAGCTTTATGCCTCTGTAACCACTGCGTGGGATTATAAGAAAGCATCGTAGATGAAGAGGCTACCGTTAATAATGGATCCGACTGAAGGACCTGAACAATTCTTCTGTGTTCCTGGGGCCAAACACAGTTGAATGAAAGGCTGGTAATAAATCTGGTGTTCCAAAGAAGGGGGTCATAGGGCTCAATTGTTTTGATAATCTATAGAAGGGTATCATGCGATCCTATATGTGTAGTGTTTGCCTAGTAAGATCTGCTAGAATTGAGAGGCCCTTTTGTAGAATAGGTGAAGTCCACGGAAGGGCACAGAGATCTAAAGGATTTATGTGACCTTCCAATTGTACCCATAGCTTAGATGGGGAGTGGGGAAACCAATCAATAACACGTGTTAATATGGTTGCTTTATGATAGATAGAGACATCTGGCACCCCTACCCCACCTCGATTTTTCAGAAGGGATAATGTCCCAAAGCTAATTCTAGGCCGTGCTGAGTTCCATATAAACTTGGAAAATAGCCAGTGAATTTTACGGAAGTACGAGGCCGGGAGGTGGATTGGAATTGTTTAAACAAATATAGAAGGCGAGGAAATATATCCATCTTAAGGGTGTTAATTCTACTGAACCATGAAAGTCTCTTAAATGCATAAGATGTCAAAGCCATTTGAATTTTGTGAAGCATCGGGAGAAAATTTAAGGAGTATAATTGTGATGTGGAAGCTGGTATACTAATCCCTAGATATCGAACCGACACTGGGCAGGTCTTAAAAGAAAAGTTCTTTGATATTCGCTTCATATTTGTTTGTGATAAAGATATATTGAGAAGTTCTGATTTACTATAGTTGACTTTAAAATTACTGACTTCACCAAATCTCTGAAATTCTAAAAGTATAGAAGGAAAAGAAGTAAGGGGTTTTGTTACAAATAGAAGCAAATCATCTGCAAAAAGAGCCAATTTTGTATGTAGAGGGCCTACCTGAATGCCTGTGATATTTGGGTTTTGTCGCAGTGCATTTGCCAGATGTTCCATCGTAATAACATACAACAGGGGTGACAAGGGACGTCCCTGACGTGTTCCGTTGAAAATAGGGAAAGCAGGAGACAAAGATCCATTCACCCTGATTCTAGCTCATGGTGGCAGATATAAGGCCATAATCCGCGCTATAATATAGGGACCTATGCCAATCTGTTGGAGAGAGGATCGCAAGAACTCCCAACTAACTCGGTCAAACACTTTTCAGCATCAACCGTTAGTAAACATAAAGGAATATCTTAAATACGCGCATAATCCATCAGCAGGAGGGCTTTAAGCATGTTATCGCTAGCCTCTTGACCACTGACAAATCCAATTTGGTCCAGATGTATTAGTTGGGGCAATAATGGTTGTAGACGACTAGCTAAGATCTTAGCAACATTTTTTACGTTGACACAAATTAAAGATATGGGTCTGTAGTTTGCACATAGAGAAAGATCTTTTCCTGATTTCAGGATGAGTGAAATATGTGCTTCCATCGTTTGTGTAGGAAAAGTAGACCCATTCGCTATGGAATTGAATGCCTGAGTCAAAAAAGGAGTAAGAAGAGGTGCAAAATGCTTATTAAATTTAGGCGTAAAGCCATCAGGGCCTGGACTTTTACCCGCCAGAGGGTTGGCAATAGCCTTGTCCACCTCTTCTTCAGTAACTGGAGTTTCTAGTTTTTCTACCGTATCTTGATCCAAAGTAGGTAATGGAGTATCTGCGATATAAGATGCAGGTTATCCTCTTTAGTGGCAGATGAGCTTAGACATTGGTGCGGGGATATATTGTAGAGAGACTGATAGAAATCACTAAATGTTTACGTAATTAGGGAGGGTGAAGATATCATTTATCCGTTTGGTCCCTGAAGCTGTGAAATAAAAGTAGGAGTCTGTTGTGGATTTAAGGAACGAGCTAGCGACTTCCCACATGTATCACTGAATTTGTACTGATATAGTGCTAGTTTTCCCGCATATGAATGGGCCGAAGATTCATATAAGTTGTGCAAACACGTCAGAGTGGAGGCAACCTCCAATGGTGTTTCGGTCATATTTGAGCACTTATGTTCAATTTCTAAGGTTCTAAGCTTTTGCTTCTAATCGCTTCTTTTTCAATCGGGCACCTAGTTGAATAAAAGTCCCTCTCAATACTGCTTTCAAGGCCTCCCATTGAATGGGAAGTGCGGTAGAGATTAAGGCATGGTCAGCCAGGTAATTTGAAATAGTTTCCGTGATAT